>NC_137901.1:35625856-35780973 GCF_963455335.1 Martes martes | reverse complement strand
GGAGGGAAGCCTAGGTCTACTTATTTAACAACTTGTTTGCCTTTGGGTATTCAAAAGCCCCAGCACACACATGAAGCAGATGTGACCTTTTCCCTTCTTGAGGACTCCACACATCTCTGAGTGGTAGGTTCTCCCAAGGCCTGTCTCTTCCCAGGCTTTGCTCCTGGATCCCTCTCGTACAGGCCTGGCTTGTTTTATTGTGCTTCACAGATAGTGGGGTTTTTTTGCGCCCCCCCCCGTTTTTTTTAACACATTAAAAGTTTGTGCCAATCTTATGTTGGTGTTTTGGCACCATTTTTCCAACAGCGTTTGCTTACTTTGTGTTACATTTTGGTAATTCTTGCAATATATCAACCTTTTGCATTGTTTGTTATGATGATCTTTGATCAATGACCTTTTAAAGTTTGAATCCATTCTTTACTCCCTTTCCCCCCATATTTTAGGTACATAGTGTCATACTTCACATAGTTTTATTTTGCAAATCCCTTGACTGATTTTTACAGATTTTTTCTTGCTTTTATTTTTTATATTCTTAATTATTGTCTTTCCTTTCCACTCACAGAATCCCCTTTAATATTTCTTGCAGGGCTGGTTTAGTGGTCATGGACTCCTTTAGTTTTTGTTTATCTGAGGAACTCTTTATCCTTTCAGTACTTTGACTATACTATGCTACTCTCTTCTGGCCTGCAAAGTTTCTGTTGAAAAATCTGCTGATAGCCTTACGGAGTTTCCCTTGTATGTGATGGTCTTCTTTTGTCTTGCTGCTTTTAAAATTTTTCTTTATCACTACTTTTTTTTTTTTAAGATTTTATTTATTTATTTGACAGACAGAGATCACAAGTAGGCAGAGAAGCAGGCAGAGAGAGAGGAGGAAGCAGGCTCCCTGCTGAGCAGAGAGCCCGATGCGGGGATCGATCCCAGGACCCTGGGATCACGACCTGAGCCGAAGGCAGAGGCTTCAACCCAGTGAGCCACCCAGGCGCCCCTATCACTACTTTTTGCCATTTTAATTACTATGTGTCTTGGTGTGGACCTCCTTAGGTTGATTTTTGGGGTGGCGGGAATCTCTGTGCTTCCTAGATCTGGATATCTGTTTTCTTCCCCAGATAAGGGAAGTTTTCAGATATTATTTCTTCAAATAAATTTTCTGCCCCCCCCCTCTTCTGGGATCGCTATAATGTTGATGGAGTCACTGAGTTCCCTAAGTCTATTCTCACTTGGCATAATTCTTTTTTCCCTCACTTGTTCAGTCTGATTACTTTCCATTACTCTGTCTTCCAGGTCATTAATTCGTTCTTCTGCTTCCTCTAGCCTGCTATTTATTCCACCATGTGCATTTTAAAATTTCATTTATTGTGTTCTTCATCTCCGTTTTAAGGGTCTCACTGATGTTCTCCACTCTTTTCTCAAATCCAGTGATTCTCTTTATGACCATTACTTTAAATTCTCCATCAGGCATATTTTATGTTTCACTCAGGTCTCCTGCTGTGGTTTTGTCCTGTTCTTTCATTTGGGACATATTCTTCTGTCTCATTTTGTCTAACTCTGCATCTGTTTCTGTGTGTTAGGAAAGTCAGCCATATCTCTTGCTCTTAAAAAGTAACAGCCTTATGAAGAAGCAGTTCTGTAGTTCCCTACAGCACAGTGTCCCCTGTTCACTGGGACCTGGAGCTTCAGAGGTGTCTCCTATATGTGTTGTGTGTGCCCTCCTCTGTCCTGGCCTCTTTTTCCTTCAGTGCAGTCATTTGCAGAGGCTCTCTTTGCCTATTATGGGCAGTGTTTGGTCCCCAGCCAGGGTAGGGGTATGTTTTAACAAGGTATGCACCAGTTTGCTCGAGAAATGAGACCTACTACCACTGCTGTGAGAAGAGGTCAGCCCCAACGGATCTGTGAAGTATGCATGGTTGGGCACTCAACCTCAACAAGGCACAATTCAGGCTTCCACAGGGCCCGCTGGAGCTATTGTCATAGTCAATGTTGCAGAGACCAAGGGCCTGCAAAATGTGGGGATTGAGAGTTGTGGTAGTGGTGAGGTTTGTGCCTGTCTTCTTGACCAAAGTCCTTTGATACTACTATAACCATTCTGAGGTGCCATAAAACACACCTGCAGAAGGCAGCAAACCTGATAAATGTATGTGTTCTGAATGCATCACATACATCACATACATTTGTGGCCATTCCATCTCTCTTCCTCCTCTCAGGCTTATCTATTCCCTGTGATACAATAATGAAATTAGACCAATCAATAACCCTACAAAGGCCTTAGAAGGTTCAAGTGAAAAGAAGAATTGCATGTCTCTCACAAATCAAAAGCTTTGTGAGGAAGGCATGTTGAAAGCTGAGATAGGCTGAATGCTAGGTTTCTTGTTCCAAACAGCCAACTTGTAAATGCAAAGGAAATGTTCTTGAAGAAAATTGAAAGTGCTACTCCACTGAACACATGAATGGTAAGGCAGTAAAATAGCCTTATAGTTGATATGGAGAAAGTTTTAGTGATCTGGATAGAAGATCAAACCAGCCACAACATTCCTTTAAACCAAAGCCTATTCCAGAGCACGGCTAGCTTCAATTCTAAGGCTGACAGAGAGGAGGAAGCTGCAGAAGAGAAGTCTGAAGCTAGCAGAGATTGGTTAATGAGGTTTGAGGAAAAGCTGTCTCTGTAACATAAAAGTCCAAGGCAAACTAGAAGTTATCTGGAAGATCTAGCTAAGATAATTAATGAAGGTGGCTACACTAAATAGCAGATTCTCAGTGTAGACAAAACATCTTTCTGTTAGAAGATGCCACCTAGGATTTTGAAAGCTAAAGAAGTCAATGCCTGGCCTCAAAGCCTCAAAGGATGGGCTGACTCTTTGTAGGGACTGTTGCAGTTGGTGACTTTGTTGAAGCCAATGCTCATGGACCATTCTGAAAATCCCAGGGCCTTGAAGAATTATGCTAAATCAACTCTGTCTGTGCTCTATAAATGAAACAAGAAAGCCCCGATGATGGCACATCTGCTATCAACATGGTTTACTCAATATTTTAAGCCAATTGTTGAGACCAACTGTTCAGAAAAAAAGTTCAAACTATTACAGCTTATTGACAATGCACCTGGGTCACCCAAGAACTGTGACGGAGATGTACAAGGAGATGAATGTTGTTCTTATGCCTATAACACAACGTCCATACTGCAACCCATGGATCAAGGAGTCATTTGAACTTACATGTCTGAATATTTAAGAAATATGTTTCATAAGGCTATAGGAGCTATAACCAGTGATTCCTCTGATAGATCCAGGGAAAGTAAACTGAAAACCTTCTGGGAAGGATTCACCATTCTAGGTGCCATTAAGAACATTCATGGTTCATGGGTAGATGTCAAACTATCAACATTAACAGGACTCTAGAAGTTGATTCCAACCCTCAGGGATGACTTTGAGGGATTCAAGACTTCAGTGGAGGAAGTAACTGGATGTGGTAGAAACAGCAAGAGAACTAGAATTAGAAGGAGAGACTGAAGATGTGACTGAATTGTTGGAAATCCCCTGATAAAACCTGAATGGATGAGGACTTGCTTCTTATGGATAAGTAAAGTAGTTTCTTGAGATGGCTTCTACTCCTGGTGAAGAGGCTATGAAGACTACTGAAATCAGCACAAAGGATTTAGACTATAACATAAACTTAGATGATGAAACAGTGGCAGGGTTTGAGAAGACAGACACCAATTTTGAAAAAAGTTTTACTGTGGGTAAAATGCTATCAAACAGCATGGCACGGCACAAAGAAATCATTCATGGAAGGAAGTGTCAGTCAATGCAGGAAACTTCATTGTTTTAAGAAATTGCCAAGCCACCCCAGCCTCCAGCAACCCACCTCCCCAATCATTAAGCAGCCATCAACATGGAGGCAAGACCCTCCATCAGCAAAAAGATTACAACTTGCTGAGAGCTGATGATGGTTGACATGTTAGCAATGAAGTACTTCTTGATTAAGGTATGTACATTGTCTTTTTAGAAATCACACTTTAAAGGCCATAACATAGTATAAGCCTAATTTGTGTATGTACTGGGAAACCAATAAATTCATTTGCACTTGCTTTATTCGGGTGGTCTGCAACTGAATCTGCATATCTCTAAGGGATGCCTTGCCTGAACTAGTGTGCACCTGCTTGTGCAGTTGATGGAGAAGCCTGCCATCAACTGGTCGGTTCTCCCTGCCAGACCTTCAGTGCAGCCAAGGCCTTAGTATTGGAGACACTAGTTGCTTAGTCAATATTCATTCTCCCTTTCTTTCTTAAACCCCAATTCTGTTTGAGGGGAAAACACTGGCACAGCTAACCATATTTCCTCAGATTCCCCTGCAGCTATGGGTAAACTTTTGACTCTGTTCTGGCCAATGGCTTTTGGGAGGAGCTTCTGAGAAAACTATTGTTTTCCTGATAAAAAAGGAGAGATTCTGCCAAAAGACAGTTTTTGTTGTTTTGCCTTTCACTCTTCTTTTTCCTCCCTGGTACATAGACTGGAAGCTTGAAGGTACAGCCCACATTCTTCAATGATGAGGATGAAGGCCATATCCAAAGGCTGGTGCAGGAGAAAGCCAGAGGGAGTTTACTATTGATGTTCTCAGACAGCTGCATCAGCCTAGTTCCAGATTTCTTGTTATGGGAAAAATAAACTCCTATTTAGTTTAGATGTTGTAACTGGGTCTCTGACATACGCACCCAAACACAACTCTAATCGACAAAGTCCTCACTTATGTGCAGTTGCTCATAGCTTTTCACAGCCATTTGAATCAGAGATGGCAAAGAGCCTGGAGGGAGGAAGGAAGCTGCATTTAGAGTCCATGCTCCCCGAAAGCTCTTGATACTGAAAAGTGATCTGTAACATTCATTCATTTACTAAGCATTTGTTCAAAGTACCGACTATGTGCCACGCCTGAAGTGGGTACTGGAAACAAAACAAAAATCTCAACCCTGGCATTTCTTCACGACAATTTCCTTTATGGATACAGGCTGTTTTTGTACATTATTCCCACGGTCCTAAGAAGCCACAGTGGGGAAGGTTTTGGCTTCGGA
Organism: Martes martes; assembly: GCF_963455335.1. Classification (NCBI taxonomy): domain Eukaryota; kingdom Metazoa; phylum Chordata; class Mammalia; order Carnivora; family Mustelidae; genus Martes; species Martes martes. The sequence continues at coordinate 35,775,917 of NC_137901.1, read as the reverse complement.
AAAGGTACAACAATGCCACAGCATCTTCTTATGGCTTTCAGCATTATAAAAGGGAAACAAACAGGCTAATTTCTAACTCAGAGCACAAGTTCCTTCAGGTTACCTTCAAGTGCATCATCCTCCAGGTCTGCCAGAGTTGGTGCATTTGGGAGCGAATACACGGAAGACTGGTTGAGTTGAGTCAGTTTTGAGATGCTGTTAATTGCCATGCTGCCCAACGGAATGGTGTGCTCTATCGAAACAGAAGCAAAGAGAAACAGCCTTATTACCATGATCATCATAAGGACTTCTGCCAGAGTAACTTAAGCCTGGCTATTATTTGATCCCAGGGCTAAGGAATCTAATGGAAAGTGGAAGGAAGAAGATTCAATGCACCATATGCCCCAGAACACCAACCTTTTTTAGCAAGAGTCATGGGTGAAGAGACCCCACTGCATGCATTAGGATAGAGTACTGAAGAAAATTTAAAAAGGAGATGCTCGGGGCACCTGGGTGGCTCAGTGGTTTAAGCCTCTGCCTTCGGCTCAGGTCATGATCTCGGGGTCCTGGGATCGAGCCCCGCATCAGGCTCTCTGCTCAGCAGGAGCCTGCTTCCCCCTCTCTCTGTCTGCCTCTCTGCCTAGCTCTGATTTCTCTCTGTCAAATAAATAAAATCTTTAAAAAAAAAAGGGGGGGGGATGCTCAAAAAGAACCCAGAAATCAAGGCTGGGGACCCTGTTTGAAGAGCAAAGGACCAAAAAATGTTTTTGCTCCCCCCTTCCCTTGCATGAAGGGTTATAATTCCCACAGAAGTAACAGCTTTGGTTATATAACTGACCCATTCTTTTCTTGTAAGCTTTCCATGATGGAAGATTGCTCCCCTTCTATTTGTCATTTTTTCGTACTCAATGCAGAGAACTTGACAGAAGACTAGGAATCAGCCTTGCCTGATTCCTCGTCTTCTGTGATTAGGGTGTAAATAACAAACAGGTAACTGTATATCTTCCTTATTATATAGAATCCTTGTCATATAGGATGATGGCCACTGGATGGCATACAAAGACTTAGAAATCCAACTGCTGAAAAAAACCCAAAGGCAGTAAAACAGCTGGTATACAAACTATATGAAGTCCAAGCAGAACAGACCATTATGGAGGGAAATACCAGAAGCTGCCTCTGCTGTTGACTTTAGCTATCCAGGAAATGACAGAAAGGGGGATGGAAATGGGGACAGCATAAGAAGGCTAGGATTGGGAGGATTAAATGAGAGAAGGTATTAGAATAATGAGCAGGGACTCATTCATGAAAACTTTGTGACTCATTTCTTCTCTGTGGGCCACTTGTGAAGGGGCTTGCCTATCTTCATGATGTAGGTAAGGGAAAACCTGACTATCGGTCTAATCTCTGTCCATTCTCTCTCTCACTCTAAACTCCAAAGGCCATAGTCATGCTTCAAAGAAGGACTCTTGTACAGAAGGATCATGATAAGAATGGTCTCTAGGCCAATGGAGGAAATAATTCCAAGCTGAAAGTTCATGGTAAATGCACAGTAATAAGCTACAAAAAGTGCTTCTAGGCAGCTGTGAGAGAGACAGAAAGGCTTTGGGAATCATCAAAAAAAGGAAACTCTAAATTGAGTTTCTAGGTAAGTACCAGCTAGACTCTGGCATAGTGGATGGTGGGTGAAGCAATGATAGTATTTGTTGGCTTTGGGGGAAAAATCATAGCTTTTGGACACTGCACTTTAGGAGAACTCATGACAACAATCCAGATACCCAAACTCTCAGCCAGAGAAATGTTCCCCTACAGCAAGAAGGTTGACTCACCATCCAACTTCACACTCCATGTCATGTGGAAGCCATTGGTCATCAGGTAAAAATTCTTCACATCTTCAGGTAGCACACAGTTATTTTTCTAGAAATCACAAAGCAGCTGAGTGTTAGGTCAGGACTGAGAAAGGGCACAGGGCTATGCCCCAAAGCAAATGGGGATACTATTTATGTTTTAGATCCCCAAAATGGGAAGATTCTGGTAATCATCTACAAACTCCATTAGAGAGTTCTAGTTCAAGACGGCAATACAGAAAGTCCCTGAACTCACCTCCTCCCATACACACATCAAATCCACAGTTACATATGGAATAATTCTCTCTGAAAGAAATCCAGAAGCTGGCTTAGCAACTCCTACACACTGGGTGAATGAGAAAAAAAATGCACATTGAAGTGGGTTCGAGAAGCTGAGACACAACTCACCATAAACCCCACCACTATCACAGCAATACACAATCAGGAGAGAATTCACAAACCTCATCTCTCTAAGGAGTAAAGGGTGTGAACCCTATATCGGGCACACCACCTTTTAAGATCTGCATCTGAGAGATGAGCTCCCCAGACACCTAGCTTCGAAAGCCAAAGGGGCTGGCTCCACAAGATCCACAAGGCTATAAAGCAAATTGAGAAACACTTCTCAAAGGGCTTGTGCATGCAGATTTCCCATCCCAGGGCCTTTTGTAGAGGCAGCCAACTGAAAGTACCCAAACTTTCTGTGAAAGCAGATTATTTGTTTATCTCACAGCATCCGCTTTAGTGGCAGTTACCTAATTTCACACACATCTAGGGGCTGACAGAAATACTACCCAGGGAACAGGGAGGCTGGAGGGCATCATCTCCACCCTCTCTGCCTTGCTCCAGGACAGGAGTATCTCCCAGAGAAGAGCCTATGCACCTATCTGATACATTGGCCTTTGTATCTACTGCCTAAGGGACACCCCTTGATTACTTGGTTCTGGTGGCCAGGGGACTTCCATTTCTAGGTCCCACAGGACTATAACAAAGAAATAGTTCTAAGTTTGCTATCCCACTGATAAAGGATAGTTGGAAGAGAGGCAGGCAGGAACAAGCTCCCTCCACCCCCCCAAAGGGAAACCATACTTTAAAGGATTTTACACCACCCTGGAAGGAGCCCTTCACCCTTTCCCCTGTGATAGGAAGAGGACAAAAACCTTATTGCAAGACAGGTGCATGGAGGGTTCATCAGATTCAAATAGCCCATCACAAAGCCCATAAAACCCCCTAGACTTAGAAACTCCAGGGGCAACCCTCTCAGTTCCCTTCCCTCTTTAGGAGCGTTGTACTATCACTCAATAAACCTTGCTTGGCTGCCTAACCACTCCATCTGGTCTATCTCTTCATTTTTCAAAGCAGGGTGACCACAGACTGAGGGAAGGAAAAGAAATCCTGAACCACCACCATGGCACAGTACAGAGGCAGCGGACAGGAAGGCCAGTCTTTTCATGAAAGAGGCCTATTAGTAGATCTTTAAAAGCTGTGGCCCAAGGGTCTGTCCTCTACCCAGAACCGGGAGGCCTGTGGGCATCATGTTCGCACTATCCCTCTGCCGGGCATCATGTTCGCGCTATCCCTCTGCCTTGCTCTGGGTCACCAGCATCTCTGTGAAAGGACCTATGTAAATGTATGGCGCTCTGTCTTTTTTTTGGCTGCCACCTAGAGGACACAGCTCTCAACAGCCCGGCTCCGGTGGCCAGCAGGGCTTGTGTTTATCAGTTCAATGGGACAGTAAGCAAAGAGATAGCTCATGACTGGCTATCTACTAGTGTAGAGGGACCAGAGAAAAACATTCATTTACTAGTCTTCCCTGAAAGGTGTATAAAGTTGACCCTTAAACAGCACAGGTTTGAAATGTGCAGGTCCACCTCTATGGATTTTTTTTCCCAATAAATACAGTAAAGTATTGTACATGTATTTTCTCTTACAATTTCTTAACTAACATTCTCTTTACTCTAGCTTTATTGTAAGAATCCAGTGTATGATACATAAAACATACAAAGTACATGTTGACTGTTTATGTTATCAGTAAGGCTTCCAGTCAACAAGTTTTGTGCAGTCAGCTTATAGGTAGATTTTCCACCATGCAGAGGGGCTGTTGTTCTTAACCTCCTCATTGTTCAAGAGCCAATTATATTTACATACTTAAAAAGCTGCTGCCTGAGGGCCCAGCTTCCAATCAGCCTTATCTAGGTGCTGAAAGAGATCCTCCCCTTTGGAACAGGACAGGTCTCTGCAAGCCTTCAACCACTGGGAGTCTAAGGACAAAGAAGGTTGCCTGGACAATCACAAAGGTTTGAGAGACAACAAAGAATAAGGGCAAAGTTGAACAAGGTTCACCTCCAGCATGAGACCATGCCTTCAAGACTGGAAGAAGTGGCTATTTTACCTAACGCACAGAAACCAAGGTAGACGGGGCGCCTGGGTGGCACAGTGGGTTAAAGCCTCTGCCTTCAGCTCAGGTCATGATCTCAGGGTCCTGGGATCCAGGCCCGCATCCGGCTCTCTGCTCAGCGGGAAGCCTGCCCAACCCCCCCCCCCCCCCCCCCCCCCCCCGCTCGCTCTCTGCCTGCCTCTCTGCCTACTTGTGATCTCACTTTCTGTCAAATAAAGAAATAAGATATTAAAAAAAAAGAAAAGAAACCAAGGTAGAGGAAAAAAAAATGAAACAGAGTAATACATCCCAAACAAAAGAACATGATAAAACTTCAGAAAGATCTTAATGAAATGGAGATAAGTGATTTACCTAAGAGTTCAAAATAGCAGTCACAAATATGCTCATGTTGAGCTCAACAGAGAAAGAATGAACAAAGTGAGAATTTCAACAAAGAGATACACAATATAAAAAAGTAACACACAGACATCCCAGAGCTGAGGGATACAATGATTGAACTGAAAAATACAATGGTGGGGTTCCAGAGCAGACTAGATGAAGTGGTAGGGGGGTCAGTGAACTCAAAGACAGGGTAGGAGAACTCATTTAATCAGAGCAGCAAAAAGAAAAAATTTTAAAAAGTGACGATACCTTAAAGGATTTATGAAAGAACAGAGAGCAGAAGAACATTAGCATAAAGGGGTCCTGGGAGGAGAGATAGGGAGAATGGGACACAAAACTTATTTGAAGAAATAATGGCTGAAAACTTCCCCAACATGGAGAAGGAAAGAGACATCCCACATCTGGGAAGTGCAGAGTTCCAAATAAGTAGAACCCAGAGCTGCACACTAGGGAAAAGGAGACTCTTAAAAGCAGCAAGAAAAAAAACAACTTAACTTACAAGGGAAACCCATAAAAGACTAGGAGAATATTTTTTCAGCAAAAACGTTGCAAGCCAGAATGGAATGGCACAATATATTCAAAGTATGGAAAGAAAGGAACTGCCAACCAAGAATACTCTATCCAGCAAAATTATCCTTCAGCATTTAAGTAGAGATAAAGTTTTCCAGACAAGCAAAAGCTAAAGGAGTTCATAACCACCACACTGGCCTTATAAGAAATGTTAAAGGGACTTCTTTAAATAGAAAAGAGAAGCCACAGCGTGTGAAAATTAAGAAAAAAATTTCACTGGTATAAGCAACCATATCCTGGTGATAGTACATCAACTACTTATAAAGCTAATATGAAAGTTAAAAGGCAATGGTAGTAAAATCAATTATGTATACAATAATCAGTTAATGGATAAACAAAATAATACAAATTGTGACATAAATACAAAAAAATGGGGAGGGGCATAAAAATGCAGTGCTTGTAAAATGTGTTTGAACCTGAGCAACCCTCTACTTAAAACAGGTCGCTACATATAGAGGGTGTTATACATGAACCTCAGGATAATCACAAACTAAAAATGTTTGATACACAAAAAACAAAGAGAAGGAAATAAAGTCACCAAATCATAAGACAACAAGAGAAGAAAGGAACATGAAAGAATTACAGGACAACCAGAAAACAATTGTGGCAGTAAGTAAATATTTATCAATAATTACTTTAAAGAAGCTTGGGAAGAGGGTGTAGTAGGAGGACCCTGAGTTCATCCCTCCCATGTTTACAACTATGTATCATCCACATCCAAATCAATAAACAAGAGAGTGATCAAAGGCTGGCAGAAGAAACTCCACAGCAAAATAAAGAGAAGAAGCTGTATCCGAAAGGTTAGGAAGGTGAGAAAGGTGGAAGGAGGCTTAACCCCCTTAGGAGGTAGGTAGCTGCATGCAGGGAGACGGCAGAGAAATGGACCCTCATACCAGGGAGCTCATGCAGGGAGGACTAATCCCCATAAAGTTTGGCTCTGAAAATGAGAGTTGCTTAACTGTGTAAGTTTGTATAACCAGTGGGACTTAGAGCTGGCAGCTTTAAAAATCAGCTGACTCAGCACTGGGAGAACTGGGACAAGCCAAGTAGAGCCAGTCCAGCCAGGAGGGCAAGGGACAGCAGCCTGCATGGACAGACAATATAAAGACAGTTTACACAATACCAGGAGCAAATGGGAGACAGATCTCTTCATACAGATTTCAGAGCATGTTGGGGGACTTCTCTGAAAATAAGGGACATGGTAGGTGGCATTTTCCTCCCCCTGCTCCCCAGCATAAACACAGGACCATCTGTGGGAGGCAAAGCTGCACAGACACTTGGTACCTAACCTGCTAGCAGTGTGCCATGCTCATGAGTTCTCCTGAGGACTTGCCCACTCCAAGCCTGGTAGGTTTGGCCCTGGACTCAGGACAAAGTTTGTAAAACTTGTACATTCCCACCCAGCAGCCAGTGGGTCCACAGCTGCCATCAGGCATCCCACCTAGTTGCCGCATGCCCCCAGTTACTGTCACTTGCCAGCCTCAGGTGCACCCAGCCATCCCTGGGCGCTGTAGCCGACCTTTTATGCAGCCCCCAGGTGCTACAGTGCTTCTACAAATCTGGCATAGAACTAGTGGCCCAGTGCAAATTTTGCTAATGCCACTGCCCTGCCACCAAGTTCCCTTGCAGGCATATACCTCAGAGCTGGACTGCCTGAGTCCCACTAATACCACAGTGAGCATGAAGAGCGCAGAGCAGGCAGAGTCAGTGCATACAACTACACTGAAAATTGAAGTGACTCAGACACAACAGCAGGATATAAGCAACACACAGAGGATATCCTCCTGAAGTGCCAGGTTCAGATGAACAGGAGAGACGGCACTGCAACACACGCCAGGACCTCTTCTTCATGAAGTCACTTCTTTCTTTCTTTCTTTTTTCTTTCTTTCTTTTTCTTTCTTTCCTTTCCTTTCTTCCTTCTTTCTTTTTTTCTTTTCCTTCCTTCCTTCCTTCCTTCCTTCCTTCCTTCCTTCCTTCCTTCCTTCCTTTCTTTTCTTTCTTTCTTTCAGATTTTATTTATTTGAGAGAGCACATGCACATTCATGAGGGGCAGAGGTAGAAGGTGAAGCAGGTTTCCCACTGAGCAGGGAACCCAATGTGGGACTCGATCCAGGACCCTGGAATCATGACCTGAGCTGAAGGCAATGCTTAACTGACTGAGCCACCTAGGCACCCATAAAGTCACTACTTTCAAGAGCAAAAGACATAGGTGACCTTCCTAACACAGAAATAGATACAGAGAGGCAGACTAATGAGGAGAAAGAAAAATTTAACCCAAATGAAAGAACAAAACAAGGCCATGGCCAGCGATCTAAGTGAAACCAATATAAGTAGCATGTCTAATAGAGAATTTAAAGCAATGACCATAAGGTTACTCACTGGACTTGAGAAAAGAGTACAGAACATCAGTGAGACCCTTAACACAGAGATAAGGAACATAGCAGAGATCAAGTGCTCAATAAATCAAATGAGAAATACACTTGATGGTGAACAGGAGGTTGGAAGAAGCAGAGGAGCAAATTAATGACCTAGAAAACAGAGAAATGGAAAGTAATCAAACTGGAAAAAAAATCATGCAAAACAAGAATAGACTTAGGAAACTCAGTGACTACATCAAAAGTAATAGTATGAATATTTTAGGAGTCCTTAAACAAGACAGAGAAAAGCGGGAAGAGAATTTATTTGACAAAACAATAGCTAAAAACTTCCCTAATCTGGGAAAGGAAACACATACCCAGATCCAGGAGGCAGAGAAAACCCCCATCAAAATAAACGAAAGCAGTTCCCCACCAAGACATATTATCAATAAATTAGCAAACTGGGGTGATTAAAAAAAAGCAGGAAGACAAAAGAAGACAGTCACATACAAGGGAAAACATAGAAGGCTAGGAGGGAATTTTTCAGCAGAAATTTTCTAAGAAAAAAAAGGAAGTGGCATTCAACGTGCTGAATGGGAAAAATCTGCAGCCAAGAATAGACTATCCAGTGAGGCTATCATGCAGAATAGAAGCAGAGAGAGTTGCCCAAACAGAAAACTAATGGAGTTCATAATCACTAAACTAGCCCTGCAAGAAATATTAAAGGGGACTCTCTGGGTGAAAAGGAGAGACCAGTGACAGTATAGAGGCAGAAAGCACAAAAGCAGTGAAAATGAAATTGCTGTAAAAAAATGAGTCAAGGAATTCACAAGATAAAAGGATGTAAAATAGGACAACATATACCCAATACATGGAGAGGAAGAGAGTAAAGAATGGGTTCAGGGGCGCCTGGGTGGCTCAGTGGGTTAAGCCACTGCCTTTGGCTCGGGTCGTGATCTCAGGGTCCTGGGATCGAGCCCCGCATCGGGCTCTCTGCTCAGCGGGGAGGCTGCTTCCCTTCCTCTCTCTCTGCCTGCCTCTCTGCCTACTTGTGATCTCTCTCTGTCAAATAAATAAAATATTAAAAAAAAATGGGTTCAAATGTAAACAACAATCAACTTAATATACACTGCTATATGCAAAAGAGATTATATATAAACCTAATGGTAACAATATATACCAAAAGCCACTGGTAAATATGCAAAATACAAAGAGAAAGAAATCCAAATTATAACTAAAGAAAACGAGCAAAACATGAAAAGCAAGGATCAGAGAAAATCTTCAGAAATACCCACAAAACAAATAATAAAATGACAATAAATACATATTTATTAATAATTACTTTGAATATAAATGGACTAAATGCTACAATCAAAAGACACGGGGGGGCGGGGCCTGGGTGGCTCAGTGGGTTAAGCCTCTGCCTTCAGCTCAGTTCATGATCCCAGAGTCCTGGAATCGAGCCCTGCATCGGGCTCTCTGCTTGGTGGGGAGCCTGCTTCCCCCTCCCCCTGCTGCTCTGCCTACTCGTGGTCTCTCTCTCTCTCTGTCAAATAAATAAATAAAATACTAAAAAAAAAAAGAAAGACACAGGGGGGCAAAGCAGTGAAAAACCCAGACCCATCAATATGCTGTCTATAATAAACTCATTTTAGCCCTAAAAACACTGGCAGATTGAATATGAGGGGATGGAGAAACGTCTATCATGCAAATGGATATCAAAAGAAAGCTGGAGTAGCAACACTTATATCTGACAAAATTAATTTTAAAATAAAGACTAACAAGAGGGGGAGGAGCAAGACGGTGGAGAAGCAGGATACCTAAATTTCATCTGGCCCCAGGAATTCACCTAGATAGTTATCAAACCTTTCTGAACACCTACACGCTCAACAGGAGATCGAAGAAAAGAATAGCAGCAATCCTATGAACGGAAAAGCAACCACATTCTGGAAGGTAGGACATGTGGAGAAGTGAATCTGAGATGATATTTACGAAGATAGACCGTGGAGGGAGGGAGCCTCTGTCAGCCAGCTACTGGCAAGTGACAGAGAAATAAAGCACAAAATGAGAACTTTTAGAAGTCTGCTCTGCTGAGGGACATCACTCCAGTGGCTAAGCTGGGGGTGGAACCCTTGCTGGGACAGTGTGGTCTCAGGACCATCGGGATCACAGAAAGACCGGACATACCTGATTGTGGCAGAGTTCCCGAGTATCAGAATGGGGAACCTGCCTGCAAAGACGGAGCAGAGGAGTGGACTCTCAGTTTGGGGTTCCATAAACCATGATCCGTGGCACAGCTGGGCCACTACTCTTTGTGCAGGGACCCAACAAGTGGCAGATCTGGGGAGACACCCCTTCCCTCCCTGGGGAGGAGCGGCATGGGTGTGTACTGCAGGAATCTGCTGAGTTTGAAAACTCCAAATGGGGTCATGTGCCAGACAGAAATGCTCAGTCACAGGCTGGGTGAACACAGAGTGCAGCCGGAAACCAGGGAGACATAACTGACTGATCGTTTTTTTTTCTCAGGGCCCACTGAGGAGTGGGCCCCAAGTTCTCTGCTCCTCGGAGGCCAGAGATTGGGAGGCCACGGTTTTCATTCTCATCCTCCAAAGCTTATGGAAAGCTTTCAGGGAACAAAAGCTACAGAGCAAAGCTGAGCAGATTACTTAGCCCAGCCCCTGGCAAGGGCAGTACAATTCTGCCTCCAGAAAAGACATCTGAGAATCACTGCAAGAGGCCCCTCCCACAGAAGATCAGCAAGAACATCCAGCCAAGACCAAGTTTACCAATCAGTAAGAACTGCAAAACTCCAGCACTTGGGGAATATAGTGCATAGAATTCATGGCTTTTTCCTCATGATTCTTTAATCTTTCAAAGTTAATTTTTAAAATTTTCTTTACTTTTCTCTATTTTTTTTGAATTTTTCATCTTTCCTTTTTCAATCAACATCTTATCAATTCGTTTTTTAAAATCTTTTTTAATTTTCACTTTTACAGTCAAATTCTACCCTTTCATTGTATTTAACCTTATTTTTGTATATATATATGTGTATGTATGTATGTATGTATGTATATATATATATTTTTTTTTTTTAATTTTTGGATACAGTTTCTTCTAGCAGACCAAAATATACCCTAAATATAGTGTATGGCTTTGTTCTAGTCGACCGCCTAACCACATTCTCTTTTTTTTTTTTTCCTTTCTTTTTTCAACCAACTTCTTATCAATTCCTTTTTAAAAATCTTTTTTAATTTTCATCTTTAAGTCATAATTCCTTCATCTTATTTGCCCTTATTTTTGTATATATTTACATGTTTTTCTTTAAAAATTTGGGGGACAGTTTCTTCTAACAGACCAAAATACACCCAAAATTTAATATGTGGTTCTGTTCTATTCACCAGCCTGATCATACTTTTTTTTTTTTTCTTTCTCTTTTCCCCCCTGGTTTGGGGTCTCTTCTGATTTGTTTACTGTATATTTTTCTGTTACCCTTTTAGCATTTTGTTCTCTCATTCATCTATTCTTCTCTGAACAAAATGATAAAAAGCAAAAAAAATCACCTCAAAAATAAAAAAGAACAAGAGGCAGTACCAATTGCCAGGGACCTAATCAATACAGACATTAGTAAGATGTCACAATTAGAGTTCAGAATGATGATTATGAAGATATTAGCTGGGCTTGAAAAAAAAGGTAGAGGATACTAGAGAATCCCTTTCTGGAGAAATAAAAGAATCAAAATCTAATCAAGTTGAAATCAAAAAGGTTATTAATGAAGTACAATAAAAAAATGGAGGCTCTAACTGCTGGGATAAATGAGGCAGAAGAGAGAATTAGTGATAAAGAAGACCAAATGATGGAAAATAAGGATGCTGAGAACAAGAAGGATAAATACTGGACCACGAGGGCAGAATTGGGATACCGGAAGAAGAGAAAGAGGGGCAGAAGGTATATTGGAGCAAATGATAGCAGAGAATTTTCCTTAATCTGGGGAAGAGAGCAAGCATCAAGATCCAGGGGGCACAGAGAATCCCTCTCAAAATCAATGAAAAATAGGTCAACACCCCTACAGCTAATAGTAAAACTTACAGGTCTCAGAGACAAAGATAAAATCCTGCAAGCAGCAAGAGGTCTGTAACATACAACAGTAGAAATATTAGACTGAGAGCAGACTTATCCACAGAGACCTGGCAGGCCAGAAAGAACTGGCATAATATATTCAGAGCACTAAGTGAGAAAAATATGCAGCCAAGAATACGATATCCAGCTAGGCTGTAATTGAAAATAGAATGAGAGATAGAAAGCTTCCAGGATGAACAAAACCTAAAAGAACTTGTGAACATCAAACCAGTCCTACAGGACATATTAAAAGGGGTCCTCTAAGCAAAGAGGGAGCCTAAAAGTAAGACAGACGAGAAAGGAACAGAGACAATATACAGTAACAGTCACCTTACAGGCAATACAATGGAACTAAATTCTTATCTTTCAATGGTTACCCTGAATGTAAATAGGCCAAATGCCCCATCAAAAGACACAGGGTATCAGATTGGATAAAAAAAAACAACAAGGCTCATCAATATGCTGTCTGCTAGAGACTCATTTTAGACTGAAAGACACCTCCAGATTGAAAGTGAGGGGGTGGAAAACAATTTACCATGGTAATGGACATCAAAAGAAAGCTTGAGTGGCAATCCTTAGATCAGACAAATTAGATTTTAAACCAAAGACTATAAGAGAGAGGAAAGACAGTATAATAATTAAAGGCTCTATCCAGCAAGATGATCTAACAATTTTAAATATCTATGCCCCTAACATGGGAGCAATTATATAAGCCAATTAATAACAAAATGAAAGAAACACATCGACAATAATACAATAATCATAGGGGACTTTAACATCCCCCTTACTGAAATGAACAGATCATATAAGCAGAAGATCAACAAGGAAATAAAATAAAAATCAAACAAGGAAATAAAAATGACACACTGGACCAGATGAATTTCACAGATATATTCAGAACATTTCATCCCAAAGCAACAGAATACACATTCTTCTCTAATGCATGTGGAACATTCTCCAGAATAGATCACATCCTGGGTCACAAATCAGGTCTCAACCGGTAAGAAAAATTGGGGTTATTCCTTGCATATTTTTGGACCACAATGCTTTGAAACTAGAACACAATCACAAGAGGGAAGTTGGAAAGAACTCAAATACATGGAGGCTAAAGAGCATCCTACTAAAGAATGAATGGGTCAATCGGGAAATTAAAGACAAATTAAAAAAATTCAGGGAAACGAATGAAAATGGTATCACAGCTGTTCAAAATCTTTGGGATGCAGCAAAGGCGGTCCTAAGAGGAAATTATATAGCAATACAAGCCTTCCTCAAGAAACAGGAAAAGTCTCAAATACACAACCTAACCCTACACCTAAAGGAGCTGGAGAAAGAACAGCAAAAAAACCCTAAACCCAGCAACACAAGAGAAATAGTAAAGATCACAGCAGAAATCAATGAAATAGAAACCGAAAGAACAGTAGAGCAGATCAATGAAACTTGGAACTGGTTCTCTGAAAGAATTAGTAAGACTGATAAACCCCTGGCCAGACTTATCAAAAAGAGAGAAAGGACCCAAATTAATAAAATCATGAATGAAAGAGGAGAGATCACAACCAACACTGAAGAAATACAAACAATTATAAGAAAATATGATGAGCAACTACATGCCAGCATATCAGACAATCTAGAAGTGGATGCATTCCTGGAGACATATAAACTACCAAAACTAAACCAGGAAGAAACAGAAAATCTGAACAGACCCATAACCAGTAAGGAGGTTGAAGCAGTCATCAAAAATCTCCCAAAAAACAAGAGCCCAGGGCCAGATGGCTTTCTAGGGGAATTCTACCAAACATTTAAAGAAGAATTAATACCTATTCTCCTGAAACTGTTCCAAAAAACAGAAATGGAAGGAGAACTTCCGAACTCATTTTATGAGGCCAACATTACCTTGATCCCCAAACCGGACAGAGACCCCATCAAAAAGGAGAATTACAGACCAATATCCCTGATGAATACGGATGCAAAAATTCTCACCAAAATACTAGCCAATAGGATCCAACAGTACATTAAAAGGATTATTCACTATGAGCAAGTGGGATTTATTCCTGGACTGTAAGGTTGATTCAATATCTATAAATCAATCAATGTGATATAATACATTAATAAAAGAACGAATAAGAACCATATGATATCTCAATAGATACAGTAAAAGCATTTGACAAAGTACAGCATCTTTTCTTGACTAAAACTCTTCACAGTGTAGGGATAGAGGGTATATACCTCAATATCATAAAAGCCATTAATGAAAAACCCACAGTGAACATCAGTTCTCAATGGAGAAAAACAGACTTTCCCCCCTAAGGTCAGGAACATGGCAGGGGATGTCAACTATCACCACTGCTATTCAACATAGCACTAGAAGTCCTAGCCTCAGCAATCAGACAACAAAAAGCAATAAGAGGCATCCAAATCAGCAAAGAAGAAGTCATATTCTCAGTCTTTGTAGATAATATGATACTTTATGTGGAAAACCTAAAGGACTCCACCCCAAAACTGCTAGAACTCATATAGGAATTCAGTAAAGTGGCAGAAAAATCAATGCACAGAAATAGTTCCATGTCTACACACCAAAAACAAGACAGAAGAAAGTGACATTAAGGAGTCAATCCCATTTACAATTGCACCCACAACCATGAGATACCTAGGAATAAATCTAATCAAAGGGGTAAAGAATCTGTACTCAGAGAACTACAGAATACTCATGAAAGAAATTGAGGAAGACATAAAGAAATGGAAAAATGGGGGTGCCTGCTCAGTGGGTTAAAGCCTCTGCCTTCAGCTCAGGTCATGATCCCGGGGTCCTGGGATCGAGCCCCGCATCGAGTTCTCTGCTCAGCAGGGAACCTGCTTCCCCCTCTCTCTCTGCCTGCCTCTCTGCCTACTTGTGATCTCTGTCTGTCAAATAAATAAATAAATAAATAATTTTTTTAAAAAATCTTAAAAAAAAAAAAAAGAAATGGAAAAACGTTCCATCCTCATGGAATGGAAGAACAAATATCGTGAAAATGTCTATGCTACCTAGCACAATCTACATATTTAATGAAATCCCTATCAAAATACCATCAACTTTTTCAAAGAAATAGAACAAACAATCCTAAAATTTGTATGGAATCAGAAAAGAACGCCAACAGCCAGAGGAATGTTGAAAAAAGAAAACCCATCAAAGCTAGTGGAATCACAATTCTGGACTTCAAACTATATTACAAAGCTGTAATCATCAAGACAGTATGGTACTGGAACAAAAAAAGACACAGAGATCAATGGAACAGAATAGAGAGCCCAGAAATGGACCCTCAGCTCTATGGCCAACTAATCTTCAACAAAGCAGGAAAGAATGTCCAACAGAAAAAAGACAGTCTCTTCAACAAATGGTTTTGGGAAAATTGGACAGCCACAAGCAGAAGAATGAAACTGGACCATTTCTTTACACCACACACAAAAATAGACTCAAAATGGATGAAGGACCTAAATTTGAGACAGGAATCCATCAAAATCCTTGAGAAGAACACAGGCAGCAACCTCTTCGACCTCAGCCACAGTAACTTCTTCCTAGACACATTGCCAAAGGCAGGGGAAGCAAGGGCAAAAATGAACTATTGGGATTTCTCAAGATCAAAGCTTTTGCACAGCAAAGGAAACAGTAAACAAAACCAAAAGACAAACAACAGAATGGGAGAATATATCCGCAAATAACATATCAGATAAAGGGCTGGTATCCAAAATCTATAAAGAACTCAACACCCAAAGAAGAAATAATCCAATCAGAAGACATGAACAGACATTTCTGCAAAGAAGATATACAAATGGCCAAAATACCCATGAAAAATTGCTCAATATCACTCGACATCAGGGAAATACAAATCAAATCCTCCATGAGATACCACCTCACACCAGTCAGATGGCTAAAATCAACAAGTCAGGAAACAAAAGATGCTGGCGAGGATGTAGAGAATGGTGAACCCTCCTACACTACTGGTGGGAATGCAAGCTGGTGCGGCCACTCTGGAAAACAGTATGAAGGTTCCTCAAAAAGTTGAAAACAGGGGCGCCTGGGTGGCTCAGTGGGTTAAAGCCCCTGCCTTCGGCTCAGGTCATGGTCCCAGGGTCCTGGGATCGAGCCCTGCATCAGGCTTTCTGCTCAGCAGGAAGCCTGCTTCCTCCACTTTCTCTGCCTGCTTCTCTGCCTACTTGTGATCTCTGTCTAATAAATAAATAAAATCTTTAAAAAAAAAGTTGAAAACAGAGCTATGCTATGACCCAGTAATTACACTACTAGGTATTTACCCTAAAGATACAAATGTAGTGATCCAAAGGGGCATGTGAACCTCAATGTTTATAGCAGCTATATCCACAACAGTTGAACTATGGAAAGAGCCTAGATGTCCATCAACAGATGAATGGCTAACAAAGATGTGACACACACACACACACACACACACACACACAGAATGAAATATTATGCAGCCATCAAAAAAGAAATCTTGCCAGTTGCAATGACATAGATTGAACCAGAGGGTATTTTGCTAAGTGAAATAAATTAATCAGAGAAAGACAATTATCATATGATCTCAGTGATATGAGGAATTTGAGCAACAAGGCAGAGGATCATAGGAGTAGGGACAGAAAAATGAAACACGAGAAAACCAGAAAGGGAGACAAACCATAAGAGACTCTTGATCTCAGGAAACAAACAGGGTTGCTGGAGTGGAGGTGGGTGGGAGGGATGGGGTAGCTGGGTGATGAACACTGGGAAGGGTACGTGCTATGGTGAGTGCTGTGAACGGTGTGAGACTGATGAATCACAGACCTGTACCCCTGGGGCAAATAATACATTATATGTTAATAAAATAAAAAAGACTGTAGGGGCGCCTGGGTGGCTCAGTCGTTACTGTCTGCCTTTGGGTCAGGTCATGATCCCAGCATCATGGGATCAAGCCCCATATCGGGCTTCCTGCTCTGCGGGGAGCCTGTTTCTCCCTCTCCAGCTCCCCTGTGCTTGTGTTCCCTCTCTCACTATCACTCTTTCTGTCATAATTTTTTTTTAAAAATCTTAAAAAAAAAAGACTGTAACAAGAGACAAAGAAGGATATTATATAGTAATAAAGGCACAATCCAACAAGAAGATGAAACAATTTTAAATATTTATGCACCCAATATAGGAATACCCAAATACATAAAACAGTTAATAGCAAACATAAAGGAAATAATTGATAATACAGTAACAATAGGAAACTTTAACATTCCACTTACATGAATAGATAGATCATCTCAACAAGTTAACAACGACTTTGAATGACACATTGGAACAGATGGATTTAACTCATATATTCAGAACATTTCATCCTAAAACAGTAGAATACACATTCTTTTCAAGTGTATACAGAACATTCTCCAGAATAGATCACATACCAGCCCACAAAACAAATCTCAACTAATTTAAGATCGAAATCATACCATGCATATTTTCCAAGGACAACACTATGAAACTAGAAGTCAACGACAAGAAAAAATCTGGAAAGATCACAGATAGGTGGAGGTTAAAAAGCATGCTACCAAATAATAAACAGGTCAACCCGGAAATCAAAGAAGAAATTAAAAAGTACATGGAAACAAATGAAAATGAAAACACAATGGTCCACACAAATTTTAGGATTGTTCTTTTTTTGCGAAAAATGTTGATTGTACTTTGATAGAGATTGCACTAAATGTCTAGATTGCTTTGGACAGTATAGACATTTTAATATTTGTTCTTCTAATCCATGAGCATGGAATGTTTTTCCATTTCTTTGTTGTCTTCATCAATTTCGTTTGTAAGTGTTCTGTAGTTTTCAGAATACAGATCATTTACCTCTATGGTTAGGTTTATTCTTAGGTATCTTACGGTTTTGGCACAATTGTAAATGGGATCAATTCCTTGATTTCTCTTTCTTCTGCCTCATTGTCAGTGTGTAGAAATGCACATGATTTCTGTGCACTGATTTGATTCTGTGCACTGATTTCTGTGCACTTTGACTTTGCTGAATTCTTGCATCAGTTCTAGCAATTTGGGGTTTTCTTTTGGGTTTTCTACATAGAGTATTATGTTGTCTGTGAAGAGTGAAAGTTTAACTTTTTCTTTGCCAATCTGCTGCCTTTTATTTCTTTTTTTGTCTGATTGCTGAGGCTAGGACTTCCAGTACTATGCTAAACAACAGTGTTGAGAGTGGACATCCCTGCCTTGTTCCTGACCTTAGGGGAAAAGCTGTCAGTTTTTCCCCACTGAGGATGATATTCTCCGTGGGTTTTTTGTACATGGCCTTTATGATGTTGAGATATGTTCCCTCTACACTACACTGTGGAGTTTTTAATCAAGAAAGGATGCTGTATTTTGTCAAATGCTTTTTCTGCATCTATTGAGGAGATCATATGGTTCTTGTCCTTTCTTTTATTAATGTGGTAGAACCAGAAAAGATGCTGAATAGCCAAAGTAATGTTGAAAAAAGAAAACCAAATATAGCCAGACTTCAGGGTATATTACAAAGCTGTAATCTTCAAGGCATATAGCACTGGCACCAATAGAAGACACACAGATCAATAGGACAGAACAGAAATCTCAGAAATAAACCCACAACCATATGGTCAATAAATCTTTGGCAAAGCAGGAAAGAATAAACAGTGTGAAAAAGAGTCTTTTTAACAAATGGTATTGGGAGAACTGGACAGTGATGTAAGAAAGAAAATAACTGGGCCATTTTCCTACATCACATACAAATTAAAAATGCATTAAGGACCTAAATGTGATACTTAAAACCATAAAAATCCTAGAAGAAAACAGGCAGTAACCTCTCTGACATAGGCTGTTAGCAACATTTTTCTAGATAGATCTCCTAAGACAAGGGATAAAACCAAAATTAACTATTGGGCTACATCAAAATAAAAGGCTTCTGTACAGCAAAGGAAACAATAAGCAAAATTAAGAAGGAACCTACAGAATGAGAGAAAATATTTGCAAATCACATATCCAGTAAAGGGTTGGCATCCCAAATATAGAAATTTTCAACTCAATATCCAAAAAACAAACAATCCAATTTAAAAATGGGCAGAAGACATGAAGAGACATTTCTCCAAAGAAGACATACAGTTGGCTAAAAGACACATGAAAAGATGTTCAACATCAGTATCAGGGAAATGCAAATCAAAACTACAAGGAGATATCATCTCACACCTACCAGAGTATCTAAAATTAGGAAGCCTGGGTGGCTCGGTTGGTTAGGCCGCTGCCTTCGGCTCGGGTCATGATCCTGGGGTCCTGGGATCAAGTCCCGCATTGGACTCCTTGCTCGGCGGGGAGCCTGCTTCCTCCTCTCTCTCTGCCTGCCTCTCTGCCTGCTTGTGCGTACTCTCTCTCTGACAAATAAATAAAATCTTAAAAAAAAAAAAAGAATATCTAAAATTAATACCACAAGAAACAAGAGGTGTTGGTGAGGATGTGGAAAAAAAGGAGCCCTTGAATACTGGTAGTGGGAATCCAAACTGGTACAGCCACTGTGGAAAACAGTAGGGAGGTTCCCCTAAAAGTTAAAAATGGAACTAGCCTACAATCCAGCAATCACACTATTGGATATTTACCCAAAGAATTAAAAAAAAAAAAAAAAAACACTAATTCAAAGGGATACATACACCCCCACATTTATATAGCAGTATTATTTACAATAGCCATGATATGACAGCAGCCCAGGTGTCCATTGATTGATGAATGGATAAAGATGCAGGATGTGTGTGTATGTGTGTATATATGAATATATATATATGAATATAGGTAGACACTATTCAGTCATAAAAAAGAATGAAATCTTTCTATTTGCAATGACATGGATGGAGCTAGAACATATCATAATAAAACAAATTAAGTGAGTCAGAGAAAGACAAATACCATATGATTTCACTCATATGTGGAATTTAAGAAACAAAACAGATGATTCAAGGAGGAGAAAAAGAGAAAGAGACAAATCGAGAAAAAGATTCTTAATTACAAAAAACTGAAGGTTACCAGAGGGGAGGGGGATGGGAGGATGGGTGAAATAGATGATGATTAAGAAGTGCACTTGTGATAAGCATTGAGTGATGTATATAAGTGCTGAATCATTATATTCTATACCTGAAACTAATAAAACAGTGTATGTTCACTGAATAGAATTAAAATAAAAACTTAAAAAATTACTTTAAATGTAAATCAACTAAGTGTTCTAATCAAAAGACATACAGCAGCTGGATAGATTTTTTTTTAACAACAGGGGCGCTTGGGTGGCTCAGTGGGTTGGAGCCTCTGCCTTCAGCTCAGGTCATGGTCCCAGGGTCCTGGGATCGAGCCCCGCATTGGCCTCTCTGCTCTGCAGGGAGCCTGCTACCTCCTCTCTCTCTCTGCCTGCCTGTCTGCCTACTTGTGATCTCTGTCTGTCAAATAAATAAATAAAATCTTTTAAAAAAATAAAATAAAATAAATAAAAATAAATAAACAACAACAACAACAAGACTCATGTATATGCTGCCTATAGGAGACTCATTTCAGACCTAAGGACACACAAGGACTGAAAGTGAAGGGATGGAAAAAGATATTCCATATAAATGGAAATGAAAATAAAAGCTGGGGTAGCAATACTTGAATCAGAGAAAATAGACTTTAAAACAGTCTGTAAAAAGAGAAAAAGAAGATTACATAATGATAAAGATCCAACAAGATACAACTGCAAATATCTATGTGCTCAACATGGGAGAACCTAACCATGTAAAGGAAATATTAACAGACCTAAAGGGAAAAATGGACAGTAATACAATAATATTAGGGGATTTTAACACCCTCACACACATCAGTGGATACATCAACCAGAAAGAAAATCAACAGAACAGTGGCCTTATTAGATGACACATTAGACCAGATGGACTTAATAGATACATACAGAACATTCCATCTAAAAACAATACACATGCTTTTTAAGTGCACATGAAACATTCTTCAGGACAAATCACATTAGGCCACAAAACCAATCTCAAAAATGTGGGAAGACTAAAATCATATCAAGCATCTTTTAAAACAACTATGGTATAAAACTAGAAATCAATAATAAGGAAAAGAAACCTGGAGAAAAACACGAACACATGGGAATCCAAATACCACTGTAGTACACAACCAACAAAGAACTCAAAGAGGAAATCAAAAAATACTTTGTAACTAATAAAAATGAAAACACAACATTCCAAAATACATGAGATGTAGCAAAAACTGATGTCAGAAGGAAGCTTATAGTGATGGAGACCTAACTCAAGAAACAAGAAAAAAATCTCAAATAAACAGTCTAACTTTATACCTAAAGGAAGTGGAAAAAGAACAAATAAAGGTCAAATATAGTAGAAGGAAGAAAGTAATAAAGACTGGAGCTAAAATTAATGAAATAGTCTAAAAAAGAAAAAAATTATAAAGATAACTGAAACCTACACCTCATTCTTTGAATGGATAAACTAAATTGATATACCTTTAGTGAGAATCATCAAAGGAAAATAGAGGGACCAAATAAAAACAAAAATGAAAGAGAAATTACAGCTGAAACCACAGAAATAGAAAGGATTACAAAATACAACCATAAACAATTACATGCTAGCAAACTGGACAACCTAGAAGAAATGGATATATTCCTAGAAACATACAATCTTCCAAGAGTGAATCCAGAAGATAGAGGAAATCTCAGCAATAACCATTAATAAAATTGAATCAGTAATAAAAAGCCTCACTGCAAACAAAACTCCAGAACCAGATGGCAGGTGAATGCTACCAAACACTTAAAGAAGTCAATACCCAATACCTACACTTCTCAAACTATTTCAAAAAAATTGAAGAGGAAAGAACACTTCCTAATTCATTGTACAAGACCCTGACACCCAAACCAGATAAATTTCCTAATGAACACAGACACAAAAATCCTTGACAAAATATGGCAAACTGAATTCAATGATACATTTAAAGGATCATATGCGATGATCATGTGGGATTTATTCCAGGGATGAAAGGGTAGTTTGGTATCCATAAATCAACCAATGTGTTATACTACATTAACAAAATGAAGGATAAAACTCATATGATGATCTCAGAAGATGCAGAAGAAGAGCCTGACAAAATCCAACATTCATTTATGATAAAAACTCTCAAGAAAGTGGGTATAGAGGAAACACACCTCAACATAATTATGGTCATGTATAACAAACCCACAGCAAGCATCACACTAGTAGTAAAATGCTGAAATCTTTTCCTCTAAGCTCAGGAATGAGTCAAGAATGCCTGCTCTTACCACTTTTGTTCAACATAGTACTTGAAATCCAACAACAAAAGAAAAAAAGCATCTAAAGTTGATAAGAAATATATAAAACTGAACTATTTGCAGATGACATGATACTGTCTACACAAAACTTTAAAGACTGCCCCAAAAAACCATTAGACATGATAAATAAATTCAGTAAAGTTGCAAGATACAAAATTAACATAAAGAAATTTCAATATACTACTACCAATCAGGAAGAGAAATTTTAAAAAATCCCATATGCAATTTCATCAAAAGGAATACCTAAAAATAAACAAAGGAGGTGAATGACCCATACTCTGAAAACTATCTAACACTGATTAAAATAACTGAAGATGACAGAAGTAAATGGAAAGATACCATGCTAATGGATCAGAAAATTAGCATTGCTAAAATGTCCAAATGATGCAAAGAAATCTACAGATTTGATACAATTCCTATAAAAATACCAATGGGATTTTTCACAGAACTAAAACAAACAATCCTAAAATTTGTATGGAATCACAAAAGACCCCAAATAACCAAAGCAATCTTGAGAAATAACAAAGCGGGAGGTATCACACTCCTGGAGTGCAAACTATACGACAAAGCTATAGTAATCCAAACCATAGGATACTGGCAGAAAAGCAGACACACAGACAATAGAACGAGAATAGAGAGCCCAGAAACAGACCCATACCTGTATGGTTAATTAATCTACAACAAAGGTGGAAAGAATGTACAACAGGGAGAAAAGAGTCTCTTCAACAAATGTTGCTGGGAAAACTGGACAGCCACATGCAAAACAATGGAACTGAACCACTTTCTCACACCATACACAGAATTTACCTCAAAATGGATTAAAGACTTGAATGTAAGACCCAAAACTGTAAGAGTTTTAAAAGAAAACACATGGAAACTCTTGGACATTGGTCTCAGCCACAATTTTTTGGATCAGACAAAAGCAATAAAACAAAAATAAACAAAATAGGACTACATCAAACTAAAAAAATGAACAGCAAAGGAAAACATGAACAAAAAGAAAAGGGAGATAATATTCACAAATGATATATCCAGTAAGGGGTTAATATCCAAAATCCATAAATTTTGGATATTACATACATACAACTGAAGCCCAAAAAGCCCCAAATAATTCAATTAAAAATGAACACAGTAGAATATTATTTAGCCATAGGAAAGAATGAAATCCTACCATTTGCAACAAAATAGATAGACCTAAAGGGAAATTATACTAAGTGAAATAAATCAGAGAAAAACAAATACCATATGATTTCATTTATATATGGAATCTAAAAAATAAAATAAAATGAACAAAACAAAATAGATGCAGACTCATAAATGCAGAGAACAAACTGGTAATTGCCAGAGAGGAGGGGAGTAAGGAATGGACAAAATATGTAAGTAAAAGGGATAGAGGTACAACTTACAGGTGTAACAAATAAATCATAAGGATATACAGCACATTAGGGAATACAGTCAATAATACTGTAGCAACTTTGTATAATGACAGATGATAAAGAGAACTTATCGTGGTGATCATCTCATAATATATATAAATTTCAAGTCATTACATTATACACCTAAAACTAATACAATACTATATGTCAACTATTAAAGAAAAAAAAAAGACATAGTGGCTAACTGGATTTAAAAACAAGCCCAACTATATGCTGCCTACATAAGACTAAATTCAGCTTTAAGGACACACAGAGATTCAAAGTGAAGGGATGGAAACAGACATTTCATGCAAACAAAAACAGAGGTAGCTTTACCTGTTATCAGCAAAAAATATACTTTAAGGGGCGCCTGGGTGGCTCAGTGGGTTAAACCGCTGCCTTCAGCTCAGGTCATGATCTCAGCGTCCTGGGATCAAGTCCCGCATCGGGCTCTTTGCTCAGCAGGGAGCCTGCTTCCCTCTCTGCCTGCCTCTCTGTCTACTTGTGATCTCTGTCTGTCAAATAAATAAATAAAATCTTTAAAAAAATATATATATACTTTAAGACAAAGGCTGTACTAGGAAACAAAGTTTTAAGACAAAGAATGTACTAGGAAACAAACAAGAGGATATTTATGCACCAAATATAGGAGCACTTAAATATATAAATCAAATTATTAGTAGGCCTAAAGGGAGAAATAGACAGCAATACAATAATAATAGGAGTCTTCAATACCCACTTTCATCAATGAATAGATTATCCAGACAGCAAATCAACAGACACTGGACTTAAATGAACATTAGACCAGATGAACTTAATAGACACAGAACATTACATCCACAAGCAGAATACACATTTTTCTCAAGCGCACATGGAACATTCTTCAGGACAGATCATATGTTAGGCCCCAAAACAAGTCTTAATAAATTTAAAAAGACTGAAATCCTATCAAGTATCTTTCTAATCACAATGGTATGAAGCTAAAAATCAATTAGATAAAAACTGGAAAGTTCACAAATATGCAGAAATTAAACAACTTGCTCAGAACAACCAATGGCTCAAAAAAGAAATAAAAGGAGAAATAAAAAATATCCTGTGACAAATGAAAATGGAAATATAACATGCCCAAACGTACGAATTTAGCAAAAGTAGGTCTATGAGGGAAGTTATAATGAGAAAAGCCTATATAAGAAATAAAAAAGACCTATCATAAGCAATCTAAATTTACGTCTCAAGAACTGGAAAAAGATGAACTAAGCCAAAATTAAGAAAAGGAAGGAAATAGCAGATTAGAGCAAAAATAAATGAAATAAAGAATAAGAAGATGACAGAAAATATCGGTGAAACTAAGAGCTTCTTAAAAAAATAAAATAAAATAGATAAATCTTTAGCTAGAATTTCCAAGACAAAAAGAGGACTCAAATCAGAAATGAAAAAGAAGACATTATAATAGATACCACAGAAATACAAAGGGTGAGAAAAACTAATGCAAGTAAATATACACCAACAAACTGGAAAACCTAGAATGGACAAATTCCTAGAAACATTCAACCTACTAAGACTGAATCATGAAGAAACAGAAAATCTAAACAGGCAAATTACTATTAAGGAGATTGAATCTGTAACCAAAACTTCCAAACAAAAGTGTGGGACCAGATGGCTTCATAACTGAATTCTACCAAACATTTAAATAATTATTAATACAAATCCTTCTCAAACAATTCCAAACTCATTTTATGAGGCTGGCATTACCTTACAACCAAAACTAGACACAAGCACTATAAGAAAAGAAAATCACAGGCCAATAATCCTGCTAAACATAGATGCAAAAATCCTCAACCAAGTATTAGCAAACCAAAACCAACAATACATAAAAGGATCACACACTATGATCAAGCAGGATTATTCCAGACATGAAAGAATCGTTCAATGTTGAAAAATTAATGTGATACACCACATTAACAAAATTAAGTATAAAAATCATATGATCATCTCAGTAGTTTCAGAAAAGGCATTTGACAAAACGCAATATATATTCATAATAAAAACTTTCAACAAAGTAGGTAGGGAAAGAACATACCTCAACATAATGAAGGCTGTATAAAAAAAAAAAAAGGCTGTATATGACAAACCCACATCAAAATCATACTCAATAAGAAGCTGAAAGCTTTTCCTTTAAGGTCAGAAACAACGCAATGATGCCCACTCTAAATATAGTACTGGAAGCCAGAGCCAGAAAAATCAGGCAAGAAAAAGCAATAAAAGGCATATAAATCAAAAAGGAAGAAAGAAAACAATCTTTATCTATAAATGACCTATTATTTAGAGAAAAGTCTAAAGACCCCACCAAAAAAAAACTATTAGAATAACCAAATTCAGTAAAATTGCAGGATACAAAAGCAATATACAAAAATCAACTGCATTTCTATACACTAGTAACAAACTATCAGAAAGAGAAATTAAGAAAACAACCTCATTTACAACTATATTAAAAAGAATAATATACCTAGGAATAAATTTAATGAAGAAAGTGAAAGACCTATACACTGAAATTCCTATGACACTAATAAAAGAAATAGAAGAAAATTCAAAAAAAAATGAAAAGATATCGCGTTCATGGACTGGAAGAAGAGGGATACAATCCCTATTCAAATTCCAATGATGTTTTTCACAGAAACAGAAAAAAACAGTCCTAGAGTCTGTGTGGAATCACAGAAGACCCAAAGAGCCAAAGCAATCTTGAGAAAAAAGAACAAAGCTAAAGGCATTACAGTTTTTTTATTTCAAACTATGTTACAAAGCTATTATATTTAAAATTGAGTGGTACTGGCATAAAAACAAACACACAGATCAAGAGAGCCCAGAAATAAACCCGCCCATACCTGGTCAATTAATTTCTGATAAAGGAAGCAAGAAAATACAATGCAGAAAGGATAGCTTCTTCAAAAAATAGTGTTGGGAAAATTGGAGAGCCATATGCAAAAGAACTAACTCAGCCACTATCTCACCATACACCATATACAATAACCAACTCAAAATGGATTAAAGAGTTGAATATAAGACCTAAAACCATAAAACTCCTAAAACAAAGCACACAGGGTAGACTCCTTGACACTGGTGTTGGCAATGTTTTTTTCTATCTGGCACCAGAAGCTAAGACAACAAAAGCTAAAATAAGCAAGTGGGATATTTCACTTGTTATGTACAGCATAGGAAACCATCAACATAATGAAAAGGTAACCTAGTGAATGGGAGAAAATATTTGCAACTCATTTACCTGATAAGGGGTCAGTATCTAAAATATATAAAGAACTCCTACAACTCAGTGGGAAAAAAACAATCCAATTTACAAATGGATTGAGGAACTAAATAGACATCCAAATAAGACATACAGATGGACAATAAGTGTATGATAAGGTGCTCAACATCACTAATCATCAGGGAAATCCAAACTGAAATCACAGCAAGGTTCATCTCACACCTGTTAGAATGGCTATTATCAAAAACACAAGTGTTCTCTGAGGATGTGGAGAAAAGGGGATGCCTGTGCACTGCGGGTGGGAATATAAACTGGTGTGGTCACTGTGGAAAAGAGTATGGAGTTTCTTCAAAAAATTAGTAATAGGAACCACCATATGATGCAGCAATTCCACTTCTGGGTATTTATGTAAAGAAAACAAAAATGCAAATTCAAAAAGATCTATGCATTCCTGTTTCTGTGTAGCACTATATGTAACAGCCAAGATATGGAAAAAACCCAAGTGTCCACCAATGGCTGAATAAAGAAAGTACGGTATACACACACACAGAGACATACACACACACCAGAATATAATTCAGCCATAAAAAGAATGAAATCTTGCCATTTGTGACAACATGGCTGCCTCTCAAGGGCATTATGCTAAGTGAAAAAATCAGACAAATAGTGCATGATTTCACTCACGTGTGGGATCTAAACAAACAAGCAAACTCCTAGATTGGTGAGGAGTGGGCAAAAATGAATCAAAAAGGACAAATTTCCTGTTGTAAATAAGTCAGGGGATATAAAATACAGCAAGGGGACTGCAGTTGACAAGATCGTGCTGTGTATTTGAAAAGTTGCTAGGAGTGTTAATCTTAAGAATTCTCATTGTAAGAAAAGTAAAACTTAGAAGTATGTGTGGTGATGCAAGTTATGGTATGATTATGGTAATCATTATGTGTGTGGATATATATATCAATTATTACATATATCTCTCTCTCAAACTATTACCTTCTACCTCTAAAACTAACACAATAATGTATGTCAATTATATCTCACTAACATTTAAAACAATTATATCTCACTAACATTTAAAACAAAAACTCTCCCTCTATTAGAGAGGGAGAGTCTACAGGACAGTCACCAGTTGGATCTCCATTTTGCCTCATCAGGTAAGATAGTGTAGGTACCTGCTCGGTCTGGACAATGCCTCCAGGCAGAGACGTTAGCTGGAGAAAAGCCTAAAGGAGCAGCTGAGGAGGAAGATTAGAAGGAACAACGTTTGAGAGGAAAATCTAGGCAAAGTTCTGATGATACTGAAGGAAAACGATCACTGCCATAAATCCCAGACCCATGCTCCTAAATTGCCTTCTGAAACAAATTATTGGATAAATGAGAACATCTTCAAAGAGTACAGACTTCTACCACATTTAATGAAATGAACCTAAGAGTTCTGAAAGTTCTTAGAAAGTAAAAATATACAACAGGACATGAACAACTGTCTCATATGGATAGCAAATCATCCAATCTGGTAACGGAAAAGAATAAAGAAATAGCTTAGTATCCTTTCAAGAGGTCCCAGGAGCACACCCTAAGTTCCAAGTAACTCACATCTGTGCACATTCCTGATCGTCTTCTCTAGCCAATGAAGCCCCTGGAGTGGACAGAAGGACAGGTTCTTCACTTCCTTTCCTGGACCCTTCGGGCTGGCTTCTTATCATGGTTATATAGACAGAAGGGGAACATATCAGTAACTCCACCCAAAACTTTTGGCTTATTGGACCCCCTGTGAGATGAGATACTGAACACTGCTCTAGATCGAACTGCTGATCAGTTCTAGGCAGGCAATGCACACAAGTTAGAACCCAGCAGGACAATCTGAGTTTACTTTCCAATTCTGCCACTAGATGAGTGACTGTGAGGCCACCCAAACTCTCTGAATCCGGTTCAAGAATACTCTCTAAGACAGTCTAAAAAACCACTGGAGGCAGGAGGGGGTGTGAGCTTGGCAGGTAATTAAGATTTTAGAACAGCGTCTTCAAGAAACGTAGGTGAGAAGAAAACTTCAACCTTGCACATGATTTTAAGCAGCGTTTTAAAATTATTATATTCACAATAGCTGTCATTTCAATGAAATGGGTTTTTCATTTTCCTGATCTATGAATGAAAATATACATTGTGATCAATTTTGTTTGATCTTTTGCCGTCTAGTTCCCAATTTCACAGATGTGCAACCTAAAGCCTTCTCAGCTAACTTATTTATTTTCCTACCTAGTAAGTTGCCTGGACTTGCTCCTAGTGCCTCCTGAATGGCACATCCTATGTGCTTTCAAAGAGAAAAAGTGTGTATACAGAGTGACTTTCTCCCATCCCCAGAACCCTAGCACAGGAAGCCTACAACTTTCAGAGTTCTGACAAAATCCTTGTTCCTTCTATCACCAGCTAAGTCTAGCATCTACTCTGAGATTTTTGGTCCCTAGTGCCACCTAGTGGTGGTGATGTGAAAACAACGGTCTATCAGCCTTTCTAACCTGGATTCCATGAAATCCTAGTTGAGAAGAGCTAAGGTGGCATTGGTCATCTTTTAAGTTAAGCTGGAGAATTCCAGTAGAAATGATTGTAACATTTATTATGGTATTTATTTTACTCAAAGAAGAAATTCTGGTATTATTTTATGGCATCACAGAAAAAATTATTCAGGATTCATAAAGAGAACAAAAATCAGAAATCAAAAATTTTCATACATTGAAATACTAATATAAACATACAAAATGTCACAGAGACCAAGTTCACGAAAATCTTAAGCCTGCACTGTCATTCTTATAAAAATTACTGTGGGCCCTGGCTCTGTTGCTTCTTGGCTGCAGACCTCACCACAGGGCACCCCAGACTGTGGCTGGTCCTGCAGGGCTTCGGTCCCTTCCTTCGGAGTGGGGCTCTCAGGGTACACTTTTAGGTGGCTCCTCTACCCTGGCAAGCGACTCGGAGCTACTGACAATTTAATTTCTCTCCTGCCCAATTGGAAAGAAGAGTGCTCCTCTGTAGGTAAGAATCTGCCAACTTCAGAGGGCTTCTCCCCACCAGGTTCACGCTGTCTTTATTTTGGGGGGCGTGAGGAAGATAAGCAGAAAGTGAATGAAAGAGGGGGTATCAGGCTTGGAAGGAGGATTTGGGGAGAAAGTCAAGAAGGGAGAATCTCACTGCTGACCAGTTTCTGAAATAATAAGGTGGCATCAACACGATACAGCAATCTCTGTAGTCTAATGCTGATTCTGTCACAGAGATCCCAATTTTTGTTTTTCTTTTCTTCTCCTAAAGCAGCTAACTACAATAGCTTCCTTAAGCTACGCTAGACAGAGGCCACCACAAGCTATGTGACTGCTGCATACACTCTGGTATTTTGGGAGCTATAAGCTTCATTTCCAGAAAACCTTCCTGAGCACTGCCTGAACCTGGAGGGAAGGGCTAAGAGCTGTCCACTTTCCCCTGCTTCCCCCACTCCTCCCTCTTTTTCAGAGGGCACTGTACTGGGGAAGCGGGCTGGGCAGAAGATGTAGGATCAGGCAGGCAAAGGGGCTATGGCACAGAAATTCATGTTTCTGAAAGTGCTTGTCCATGCTGGGCAGGCTCTCCACATGCCCCGTTTGCAACCACAGCAGAAAAGGAACTGCCCAGGATGCCCATTGCACTAAAATCAAACTGGAAACTGAGGCGGTGAGGACAACTCCCTCTACCAAAACTCTTCTCAGGGAGGATGTTCCATGTAGTAAAAGGAAAACATGGATGGGCTGTGAAGGCCTAGTGAGAGACCGCCAAGAGAATTCTCAAATATATCCTCAAACTCCCACCTAAAAAGGGGGGGGGGGGCTAGTTAACTGGAACCTTTGTCTTGGTGGTGCCCTATGAAAGTCTGGGTCTGAGTTGCTTAAGACCCAGAGGACAGGCAACATACTCCCCCCCCGCCCAATCCTTTCTGCATACAACCATCAAGTCTTCCTCTAAACATGCATGATGAAAAAATATGTAAGTAATTGGCCTGGGGCACCACATGCCTTGGTGAAACTCTATATATGACAGACATCAGCTAAGACAGCCTTCCAACAGCAGTGCCCCTGGCTTAACTAGTCAAAAGGTTTCTACACCTGGGAGAATTTGTGGGAGAAGCCCTGGCCCCTGAGGCCTCCTTGATTCTGAGACATTGGCTGTGCAGCCTGATTCTTGGGGCTGAAATTAAAGAATGCTTATGGAAATGAAGGTGGGTCACCTCAGGAAAGTTTTATATTCTTTCTGACCTTTGTATTTTATCTATTTCACTCATTTAGTAAAGTTAGAAAAAATTTTTAAGTGTTACAGAATAAATACCATGCTGGGCACTAAGAACCGAAAGGAATGGGGCTAGGTACAGAGAAGGCTCTGGCATGAATTACTTACTTAAATCCATCTTCCTCCTTGTCAGAACCCTAATTTTGTCTGAGATGGCAATGTGCCCAGTTCAATACTTGTTTTTAGGCCCTCCTCTACAACAAGTGCAGGACATTATAATGTAAATCCAAGTCCAATGAGTGGGGGGGCTCCAGAAAAGCTTTGTTCCCCTGTTAAAAGGTGACAGATACAGCTGGCAACTTCCCTTACTTCTTCCTGCCCTGAGCTTGCAGGTAACAGGTGGGGCTGTAGCAGTCATTTTGGCCCCCTTAAAAGACAAGGCTGAGGGGCACCTGGGTGGCTCAGTCATTAAGCATCTGCCTTTGGCTCAGGTCATGATCCCAGGGTCCTGGGATTAAGCCCCGAATCAGGCTCCCTGCCTGATGCCTGCTTCTCCCTCTCCCACTCCTCCTGCTTGTGTTCCCTCTTTCGCTGCCCCTCTCTCTGTCAAATAAATAAAATAAAATAAAATTGAAAACTGAAAAACAAAAAAAGACAAGCCTGAGAGAATTAGTGACAGTGGCTTAACAGGTTAGGGCTGATGAAGCTACTGCAACTGTCCACCTCAGGTCTTATTATGTAAGAAATATTCATTCCTATTTGTTTAAGCTATTCTTAGTTTAATATTATATTTCCTTGAGCCAAACACATTTCTAATTTCTACAGAGACAAATATGTAACATGGAAGTGTGGAGATAACGGGGTAGAGGGTGGTGCCACAGACTCCAAGGAGAGAGCAGGGCAGAGAAGGGAGTGGTGGACGGAAATGCAGGAGATGCCACGTGAGACAAAGATGGATTCAGCAGTGAGGTGGTCCCTGGTGATTTGTGACAGTGGTGTCCATGGAATGGTAGTAGAGAAAGAGAGGCTGTGGAAGGATGAAGACTAACTGGGAGGTGAAGGAAGAGGCTGATAACTTAGAGCAGGGGTTAGCAAACCATGGTCCCCTGAATATCTCTACCCTGTCACCTGTTTTTGCAAATGTTTTCTGGGGACCCTGTCACGCCCATGCATTTCAGCACTGCCCATGGTTGCTTTCAGTGCTACCATGGCAGAGATGACTGGCTGAGGGAGAATACAGCCCCAGAACCCAAAATATTACTCTCTGATCTAAAGAAAAAAAAAAAAAGTGCACTGATGCCCGATTTAGACCATTTTTCCACATGCTTGGCTGGGCAAAGGCACAAATGGCCAAGTAGCTAGAGGAAAACCCAAGGTTACAGGTTTTGTTTTTCATTTTAAAGAGATGGGGAGACCTTCTAGAATGGATGCCAGTGTAGCAGCAAGAAGCAAAGCCCTGGAGAGGGAGGGACTAAGCTGTGGAGAACACAGAAGGGTTCCCGGAGCAGAGAAGGAGCACGAGGTGAAGGGCTCCCTGGTGACAAAGTGTCACGGGCTGCTCCCTCCCACCGGGAAGGCTTACAGTAGATTCATAGCAGGGTATGTGAGGGACAGATCTGCAAGAAGGTTCAGAACCCACTCTCTGTGGACTGTAGGAAAAGTGAGCCTACAAAGAGAGGAGATACTCTGCCAAATCATTTGGTCTCTGTAGGCCATAGTTTCACCATCAGTAAATTGAATTTTTATCTGGAGATTGGAAAGTCTAACCAATCAAGAATTGTAAAGCTCTCTGCAACTATGAAATGCCACTGAAATACTTAATAATAGAACTCTCCTGACACCAGGATGCTGTGAGTGTGAGGAGGCAGATGCTTTCATCGTGCCTGAAAGATGAAAAGATCCATACAGATGTTGGGTCTTACGAACTACCATCATCACAAGAGGTAGGTAGCAGGCACGCTGTACATGACTCAGACAACTATACCAACCAGGCAGACTGGAAGTGCTTTATAAGGAACAGAAACGGGGGAAATACATGAACATGGAAAGAAGTGGTTCTCTTATTCCTCCAACCTGAGGAGACTGCAGCAGGTATATGGTCATTTAAGTTTCAGTTTTCAGCCTTTTCTTCCCATATTTTCCCCAAAGAATCACAAAATATTAGAGCTGGATGAGTCCCTGCAGTAATACTGATTTCAAACCACTTCTTTCATGGATGATGAACAGGAGACCCAGAAAAGGTGTATCATCTAGCGATGGGCCTAGAGCTGCCGTAAGACTCCTTCCTACTCCATCCAGACTGTTCTCCTCACATCGTTGCTGCCCTAGCCTTACTCCCCTATCTTATCTCAGTGGGCTTCCCCAGGGGCCGCATCTGTCCCGAGGGGCAGGGCAGCAGTAGCGGCCTCTTCTGGGAGGGCCTCTATCACCCTGGTGTACTGAGCAGCTGTGGACAGCAGGTGTCCCACATGGCAACCGGGCCCTGGCTGGGATGTCTCCAAGCAGAAAAGTCTTTAAGGCCAGTTTTCTAGAGAAGTGGGAATCATCGGCCCCTGGAGATCTTCCTGCTCCTCTGGGATAGGTACTTTCTGGGGCAGGCACAAGTCAGGGAGCCCTACCAAGCCTGTTCCTGTGCAATCACACTCTTCAGGAACCACCTGGGTAAGTAACTGGGGTAAGGGAGTTTCAGATGGGCTCAAAGCTTCTGCCCTCCGCTGCTTAAATGACAAAAGTAGGTACCAACAGATAACACATAAAGTTCTACCTCTATTTTGAATGAAACACTTACTCTAATTCTAGATATGTCTCCTCAGGCAAGGGAAACAAAAGCAAAAATAAAGTGTTGAGTCTATGCCAACATAAAAAGTTTCTGCACAGCAAAGGAAACCATCAACAAGATGAAAGGCAGCCTACTGAATGGGAGAACATATTCACAAATGGTGTATGAAATAAGGGGTTAATATCTGAAATGTATATAATACTTCTACAATTTAACACCAAAAACTCCCAAATAATCCAAATTAAAAATGGGCAAAGAACCCGAATTTTTCCGAAGAAGACATACAGATGGCCAGGAGACACATGAAAAGATGTTCAATATCACTTATCATCAGAGGAATGCAAATCAAACCGTGATGATAGATATCCACTGCACAGCCGTCAGAATGGCTCGAATCAAAAAGATAAGAAACAAGTCTTGGTGAGGATGTAGAGAAAAAGGAAACCTCTGTGCACTGTTGGTAGGAATGTAAATTGGTGAAGCCATTGAGGGAAACAGTATGGAGACTTCTCAACAAATTAAAAATAGAACTACCTTATAATCTAGTAATTCCAGAACTGGGTATCCCCCGCCCCCCACCAAAATGAAAACACTATTTCAAAAACACACAGGTATCTCTACGTTTCTTGCAACATTATTTGCAATAGCCAAGATATGGAAACCAAGATGAATAAAGAAAATGTACTATATATGTACAATGGAATACTATTCAGCCATAAAAAAGAATGAAAAAATGCAATCTTGCCATTTGCAACAACATGCACAGACCTATAGGTTATTATGCTAAATGAAATAAGTCAGAAAGATGAAGATAAATACCACATCGTTACACTTAAATGGGGAATCTAAAAAAACAAGCAAAGAAAAGGTAGAAACAGACCCATAAGTGCAAAGAACTGATGGTTGCTGGGGGCAGAGGATGGGCAAAAGTGGTTAAGGGGAAAGGGAAAGTACAGGCTGCAATGAAATGAATAAGTCACGGGGATAAAAGGCACAGCTTACGGAATACTGTCAATGGTACTGTTATAGCCCTGTATGGTGACAGATGGTAGCTACACATGTGGTGAGCAAAGCATAATGTGTAAACTTGTCAAATCACTATGTTGAATACCTGAAACTAACGTACATCGAGAGTCAACTATGCTTCAGTAAAAAAAAAAAATTAAAGAAAAAATTATTACAAAAACCTGTTCTTAAAGGTTATGAGTCCCTTTCAAAATTGGGAGAAATAGCTCTGCAGATAAAGATACGTATTAGTAAATTTGACATGTATTTCAGGAAGTCCGTGGACCATTTCTCATTTATGGACTCTTCGGGGGTCCCAATAGCACACTACTCATTGGTTACCCTCCATCTACCCACACAACTAAAAGCGTACTAACAGTGACTGTCTCTAATTTTTCTTAATTTTTTTGTGTGTTTTCCACATTTTCTGTAGTGACGTTTTACCTAGCATAATCAGAAAAAAAGTGTTAAAAACTGAGTCTTAAAACAAAAGTACACAGTCCAAACTCTTTCTATTGTCTTTCTATTGTCTTCGTCCATACATTTTCGTATCCCACAAGCCTCCAAAAAGCTCAACCAAGGAACCACTCAAGTGAATTTCTGTTACTGATCCTAATACTATCTGTGCTTTAATTAAGTGTGGGATATCACCAGTAAAGGACTCAATGGGAAATTCCAAATCAATGTATCTTATTATTCTGGGTGCTTTCACAGAAATTTCTGCAACTGAGTATGCCTGAAGAAAATGTTGCATTGATGGTTTCAGTAAGCTAAAAATCTCTTTCTCTCACACTTACCCTTTACTTCTTTCAGATCTCCAATGGTGACTTAACAAGTGCTATAACCACCTTTCCCTAAACGTCAGTCTCAGCTGAAGAGAGCCTGATAAAGATGCATCTCAAGAAGGCAGATTAGATTTGTTTTGAGATCACAGGCACATTCCAGCCCTAAAAATCTGGCATGGAAGGGAGGCTCCAAATGAATAAACTACAAGTTCAACGAGGACAAATGAACAAAGTCATCTTAGAGAGTTCTGGGGAAATATCTGGTGTAAGACACAAGGAAGACTATGCCTCAGAAATTACTTCATTAAATAAGATACACGATATGATACACCCTTAATGGTGTTCCACCCAGGATAAGGCATTCCTACCCTCTCATCCTCCCGCCCAGGTCTATGAACTCGGCTTTCCAAGCCAGGAATCTCCTCTTAGGCAGACAGGAAAACACCACGATCTTGCTCTCACAAAAGCAGCTCTCCCTAAAGGATCAGAGGACTGTAACAATGCCAGCAAGGCCAGGATGGCATAGCTGCAAAAGAAGCAGGCTCTGTCCAATCAGCCAGTAAGAAGTCAAGAGATATACCCTGTTCTAGAATCCTCTTTTCTATTATGAACTGTGAATGGAAACGAGGGTGTGAGCTAAGAGAGCCCATGAGAAGCTGGAGTGGTGGCTGAGCTGAGGTCCAGGAGATAAACCTGAACTACCAATTACTGAGCTGCCCGAGAAGGTGCTGCTGGCTCCACCCAGGGAGGGTGAGCCCTGCTGACAGGCACTGAACCTGCACACATACTGTGCTGTGACCAGGAGGAGGCTGCCACAGTGCTGACCTCCATTACGGGGACAGTCTGGCAGAGCGGACATGGCATGTGCTTAGAGGCAGGTAACTCTGAGTTTGAATTCAGGCTCCTCCACTTGGTAGCTATGTGAACGAGGACAAATTCTTTCACCTTCCTGGGGCTCAGTTTCTTCATCTATAACATGGAGGTATCAATACCTACCTTGCAGGGTTATTATAAGGATTAACTAAAATAAATTAAATGACACATGTTAACAGGCACTCATTAAACGGCAGGGTAATTTTTTGCCCTGTAGTCAAATCCATTTGCTACTCCTCAGACACAGTGATTTTTCCAAAGCAGAAATCTGACCTTCCTAGTCCCCTACTTGAAACATTTCAATGGTTCTCCTTTGCTCTCATAATAAAGAGCAAACTCCTCCTCTGAGTGCAAAGGAGAGACCAAAGTGGCAGTATGAAGGTAGGAAATACAAAGGGAATAAAAATGGATTTTGCTATAAAAAAATCAGTCAAAGAACTCAAGAAGGATATAAAACAATATATATCAAAAATGTGCGGGAGAGAGGAGAAAAGAATGGGTTTGAACTGAAACAATAATCAACTTCAGACATAATGCTATATGCAGGAGAGGTTATATGCAAACCTAATGGCAATCACATGCAAAAAACCACTGATAAATATGCAAAATATAAAGACAAAAAAATCCAAATATATCATTAAAGAAAATCAGCAAAATATCAAAGACAGACAAGAAAGGATCTGAGAAAACCTTCAGAAACAAACACAAGTAATAAAGTAGCAATAAATACATATCTATCAATAATTACTTTGAATGTAAATGGACTAAATGCTCCCATTAAAAGATAAAGGGTGACAGAGTGGATAAAAAAAACAAGACCCATCTATATGCTACCCACAAGAGACTCATTTTATTTTTTTTGAGATTTTATTTATTATTGAGAGAGAGAGAGAGAGAGAGAATTTGCAGTCGGAAGGGGCAGAGTGAGAAGCAGACTCCCCGCCGAGCAGGGATTCCAATGCAGGACTCAGTCCCAAGACCCTGGGATCATGTCCGGAGCCAAAGGCAAACACTAAACCTACTGAGCCACCCAGGCGCTCCACATAAGAAACTCATTTTAGACACCTGCAGATTGAGAGTGAGGGGATGGAGAAACATCTAGCACAGAAGTGCATGTCAAAAAAAAAAAAAAAAATCAGGAGTAGTAATACTTATATTGGGCAAAACTGACTTTAAAATAAACACTGTAACAAAAGATAAAAAAGGACACTATACCATAATAAAGGTAACATTCCAACAAGATATAACAATTATAAATATTTAGGCACCCCAAATAGGAACACCCAAATACATTAAACAGTTAATAACAAACATATAATAATGTTATTAGGGGACTTTAACACCTCACCTACAGCAATGGATAGATCATGTAAACAGAAAATCAACAAGAAAACAGTGGGTTTGAATGACACTCCAACAGATAGATTTAACAAACATATTCAGAACATTCCATTCTAAAACACCAAAATACACATTCTTCTCAAATGCACACAGAACATTCTCCAGAACAGGTCACCTATTAGCCCACAAACAAACCTCAACGAATTCAAGAAGATGGAAATCAGGGGCGCCTGCGTGGCTCAGTCGGTTGAGCATCTGCCTTTAGCTTTGGTCATGATCTCATGTCCTGGTATTAAGCCCTGTGTGGTGGGCTCCCTGCTCAGCAAAGAGTCTGCTTCTCCCTCTCCTCTGCCCCTCCCCACCCCTGCTTGTGCTCACTTTCTCTCTCTCCTCTCTCAAATAAATAAAATCTTAAAAACAGAAATCGAAATCATACCATGCATATCTTCTGACCACAATGCTATGAAACAAGAAGTCAACCACAAGAAAAAATCTGGAAGGACCACACACACACAGAAGTTAAATAATACGCTATTAAACAAGGAACAGGTCAACCAGGAAATCAAACAAGAAATAAAGAAGTACGTGGAAACAAAGGAAAATCAAAATACAATGGTCCGAAACCTCTGAGATACAGCAAAACTGGTTCTAAGATGGAAGTTTATAGCAAAACAGGCCTACCTCAAGAAGAAAAATCTCAAACAACCTGACACCTAAATGAGACAAGAAAAAAATAACAAAGTCTAAGAGCAGCAGAAGGAAGAAAATAAACCCTAGAGCAGAAATAAATGATATAGACACCAAAAAACCCCAAACAAACAAATAATAAAAGCAGATCAATAAAACCAGGAGCTGGTTCTTTGAAAAAAAAAAAAAAAATCAATAAAATTGACAAGCCTCTGGCCAGACTTATCAGGAAAAAAAGAAAAAGAATTCAAATAAATCAAAAATGAGAGAGAAGAAATAACACCACAGAAATACAAACAATCATAAGAGAATATTATGAAAAACTATATGCCAACAAACTGGACAACCTAGAAGAAAATGGATAAATTCCTAGAACATATAAACTCCTAAAATGGAAACAGGAAGAAATAGAAAATCTGAACAGACCAATAACGAGCAAAGAAACTGAATGCTAAAAACACTCCCCAGAAGTCCAAGGCCAGAGGGTTTCATAGGTGAATTCTACCAAACATTTAAAGAGTTAATACTTACTCTTCTCAAACAGAAAGAGAAGGAAAACTTCCAAATTCATTCCCTGATACCGAAACCAGATAAAGACATCACTAAAAAAGAGACATACAGGCCAATGTCCTGGACGAACATTGATGCAAAAATCCTCAACAAAATACTAGCAAACCAAATCCAACAATACATTAAAAAAAAATCCCCCAAAACACTCCTGCTTCCAATTGCACTAAAAATAATAAGATACCTAGGAAAAAACCTAGCCAACAAGGTGAAAAACTAGTACTCAGAAAACTATAAAACACTGATGAAAGAGGGGTGTCTGGGTGGTTCAGTCAGTTCAGCGTCTGACTCTTGATTTTGACCCCAGTCATGATTTCGGGGTCCTGGGATTAAGCACCGGGTAGGACTCTGACCAGCAGGGACTTGGTTTGAGGATTCTCCCTCTCCCTTTGCCCCTGCCCCAGCTTGCAGGCTCTCTCTCTCTTTAAAAACAAAACCAAAAACACTGATGAAAGAAGTTGAAGACAATGCATATGGAAAAACATTCCATTCTCATGGACTGGAGGAACAAATATTGTTAAAAATGTCTATGCTACCCAAAGCAATCCACACATTTAATATAATCCCGATCAAAATATGAAAAGCATTTTTCACAGAACTGTGAACAAACAATTTGTGCCGTACCACAAAAGACCCCAAATAGCCAAAGCAGGTTTGAAAAAGAAAAGCAAAGCTGGAGGTATCATAATTCTGGACTTCAAGTTATATTATCAAGCTGTAGTAATCAAAACAGTA
Organism: Martes martes; assembly: GCF_963455335.1. Taxonomy (NCBI): domain Eukaryota; kingdom Metazoa; phylum Chordata; class Mammalia; order Carnivora; family Mustelidae; genus Martes; species Martes martes. The sequence goes on along the minus strand of NC_137901.1, from coordinate 35,736,232 downwards.
TGTGCTGGCACGAAAAAAGACAGATCAATAGAAACGGAATAGGAAACCCAAAAATAAACCTACAACTATATGGTCTCTCTTTGACAAAGCAGGAAATATTACATCCAATGCGAAAAAGACAGTCTCTTCAACAAATGGTGTTGGGAAAACTGGACAGTGACGTGCAAAAGAAAAAAACAGGACCAATTTCTTACACTGTACACAAAAATAAATTCAAAATGGACTAAGGACCTAAATGTGAGACCTGAAGCTATAAAAATCCTAGAAAAGAACACAGGCAGTAATTTCTTTGACATCAGCCCAAGCAGCTTTTTTCTAGATATGTCTCCTGAGGCAAAGGAAATAAAAGCAAAAATAAACTCTTGGGTTGGCTCTATATAAAAATAAAAAACTTCTGCACAGCAAAGAAAACAACAAAACTAAAAGACAAGCTACAGAATGGGAGAAAGTATTTGCAAATAACATATCCGATAAGGGGTTAGTATCCCAAATATAGAGAGCATTTATCAAACGCAACATCCAAAAATCAAATAATACAATTATAGAATGAGTAAAAGATGTTTTTCCAAAGAAAACATACAGGTGGCCAACAGACACATGAAAAGATCCTCATCATCACTTGCCATCAGGGAAATGCAAATCAAAACTACAATGAGATATCATCTCACACCTGTCAGAATGGCTACAATCAACAACACAGAAATAACAGGTAGTGTTGTTTGGCAAGGATATGGAGGAAAAGGAACCCCTTTGCACTGTTGGTGGGAATGCAAACAGTGCAGCCACTGTGGAAGGCAGTTCGGAGGTTCCTCAAAAAGATAAAAATAGAACTAGCCTACAAACCAGCAATCACACTATTGGGTATTTACTCACAGAATACAAAAACAGTAATTCAAAGGGATACATACATCCCCACATTTATATAATACCATTATTTATAATAGTGAAGATAAGGAAGCAGCCCAAGTTTCCATCTACAGATGAAAGGATAAACAAGATGTGGCATATACATACAATGGAATATTAGCTCTAAAAAAGAATGACATCTTCCCATTTGCAAGGATATGGATGGAGTTAGAGTGTATTATGCTTAAGTGAAATAAGTCAGAGAAAGACAAATATCGTACAATTTCATTAACGTGGAATTTAAGAAACAAAACAAATGATCAAAGGGAGAAGAAAAGAGAGAGACAAATCAAGAAACAGATTCTTAATTATAGAGAAAAAACTGATGATGACCAGAGGGGAAGGGGTGGGTTAAATAGGTGATGGGGATTAAGGAGTGCACTTGTGATGAGCACAGAGTAATGTATGAAAGTGTTAAATTACTATATTGTACACCTGAAACTAATACAGCACTATACGTTAACTAAAAGCTTAGGGGCACCTGGGTGGCTCAGTTGATTAAGTGTCCAACTCTTGATCTCAGCTCAAGTCATGAACTCAGGGCTGTGAGATCGAGCACCATGTACTTAAGATTCTCTCTTCCTCTGCTCCCCCTCCACCCCACCTCTCCCTACCCCCAAAAAAGAGCAGTGCTGGTCCTTGCCAACCTCTCTCCCTTGCTCTCCTGTGCACCAGCCACAGGGACCTGCTTTATGCTCTTGGAAAATTTAATTCTTATCATTTCAAAGCCTTTACACAAGTTGAAAGCCCACTTCCCAGATCCCATCTACCTAGTTAACAACTTCTCCTAATCTCTTTGGAAAACACCTTTAACCTCCAGACTGGTCAAGCTTCCTGACAATGCTGTTTGCTTCTCTCTCTCAGAGAGCTAAATCTGCTTGTTAATTGTACTCATAATGATCTACACTATGTCTTAGACAGTAACATTAAGAGATAAGGAACTGGTTTTTGATTATCACTGAATCCCCAGGAATCAACACCAATCACAATGCCTGTTTCCATTTTAGGAACTTAAAACTTGTACTGAATAAATAAATACAAATTCAGAGGAGGCGCTGGGGAAGCAGTAGCTATTAATCTGGTTAGTACTTCTCAGTAACACTTACCCACATTCTGCCCAGCGTGCTTATTAATATTAAATTTTTCCTTCCTTGCTCGATTTTTAGCTGTTGCATACAACTTTGAAGTTCCACTGCCTCCAAATGATAGTGGGGCTCAGAGGAGATGCTCCAGGCTGGGGAAATGGTATGGAATTGAAGGGAATGCCCAAATAGAAAGAGAGAGAAGGGTGAGCTCTACCCTAAAGACAGCTGTGGCCTGAGGTAGGAACAGGTTTCCTGCCCTAATTTTTCCTTCTTAGGGCCATTGGGAGTTGAGCTCTCTTTGTGGGGATGTGAGGATTCAAAAGGGCAACACTTACTTGTTCCCATGAAGAAATCATATGACGTTCAGCAGGTGGTTTCTCTATGATAGTCACCTCTGTCACACCTGGGGAAGATTCTGGAAGAGGAAAAGAAAGTCTGTAGAGTTGCGATGGAAGCGCTCTCACATATTTCAATACTAGAGGCTGATTGTGAGGAGTACCTAGGAATATCAGATTCCTCTGAGTAGCATTTATTACTCCTGTGATAAAAAAACAGGAAGAACTGTCAGTCCTTCAAAGGCACTCAGTCCCACAACCTAGGACCACGCAATCAACGTGGTAGAAAGAATATCAGAACACCTACTACACTCAGTCACTGCTCGGTACTTCAGCTGTTGAACAAAAATCAGAGATTCTACATTCCTAGTGATTTCGTACCTCAACTTCTGACGTATGACATGGTCAGAAGGAATAAAGAATAGCACAGCACCTTAATAAACTTTTACAAGATACAAAACTTGTTTGCTAGTTTTTCTTCTAAATAAAACCCATCTGTACTCTATGGGATCCCAGGTGTATAGTATAGGCTAACACTATGAAAACTGGATTCCATCCAGAAATATAGTGAAAACAAAATAAATCATTTCTCTTAAGTCTTGAAAGCAGAAAAAGGTCTCCTAATAACCTCTTTGCGGAGCTATGCTCTAGCATTCATTCTGAGGTAAAAAAGAAGCCACCTGACTTGGAATTCAACAGACTTTAATACCTCCTCCTACATTCTCTAGTTGTCTGTTTACCCACACTCAGGATTTTAAAATCCTTAATCTAAGACATAAACTCTGCTATGGGTTGAACTGTGTCCTTCACAAAAAATATACGTTGATGTCCTAACTGCCGTTCCTCAGAATATGACTTGATCTGGAAAGAAGGTCATTGAACATAGAATTCACTAAGATGAGGTCACAGTGGAGTAGGGTGGGCCCAAATCCAATATGACTGGTGTCCTTATGAAAAGAATGCTTTGTGGAGAGACAGAGGGAAGAGGGCCACATGAAGATGGAGAAGTGGAGTAACAGATCTGTGATACAAGGAATGTTAAAGACTGCTGGCAAACCACTAGAAGTTAGAAAAGAGGCAAGGCAGGTTCTTCTCTTCCAGGTTTCAGAGTAAGAGTGACACGGCCAACCCTTTGGTCTGAGGCTTTTGGCCTCTAGGACTGTGAGAATAAGTCTGTTGATCTAAGGCACCTGGTTTGTGGTATATTCTATGGTGAACTAGCACAAAGCCTATCCACTTTTCTCCCTGCGATACCGCATAGATTATTCCCATTGTCACCACTGTTTTAGGCCATGGTCACTGCAAGTGTAGGTGCAATCGAAACCAGGAACTCTCTGTGCTCTGATCCATCCTCAGCCATACCTGCACAGAACTTTCTTCAGACCCAAGCTTGCTTCCTATCTGATCTAGTGGGTTTTCCTTGTGATCTGGAGGATAAGGCCCTTCTCTGTCTGGTCTTAACTTCTTCCACCCTGTAGTCCAAACCCTCTGTTCCAGGTGTGTCAGTTTCCTCATTGTCTCCACCTCTGGGCCCTCCCTCCAGAACGAAATCTGTACTTATCTTTGACTATGCTGTATCCCTTTCGCATTATACACGCCCAAATGTGTCCACCTATCCAAGCCCTACCCATACTTCAAGGCTATGCTAAGGTTCCACCGACTCCATGAAACCATTTCAAATGACTTCAGTTCACCATGATCTCTGCTTCTCCCGATATCTGAACCCATCACATGCAAGCCTGGGGCCACATATGTTTATGCTTTTTTTTTTTTTTTTAAAGATTATATGGGGGGGGGGAACCACACGCACAAGCAGGGGGAAGGGCAGAGGGAGAAGCAGACTCCTCACTGAAGAGGGAGCCTGATGTGGGACTCCATCCCAGGACCTGTCCCAGGACCCTGGGATCATGACCTGAGCCAAGGGAGACGGTTAACCAACTGAGCCACCAAGGTGGCTTTTTAAAAATATTTTATTTATTTAAGAGAGAGACAGAGAGTGAGTGAGAGAGCGCACATATGTTTATACTTAATTACATTCTATGTTGAACCATATTTTGGTTATTTATGATAATACTGTAAACAGGGAATGTATTGAAAAGAATTTTTAAAACCTCTAAGGATAAGGCAGACACTTCTCATCCAGTTTAATGTATAAAATGGTTCCTGGACCCAACCCCTCCAATATTTTTGTGGGGAGGTTTCCCCATGGCAACAAGCAGTTCTCAGATATCCTGGTGTTCTACAAGGAAACAGCATCAGATACCACAGGGTATGGGTTCAGTCTAGAAGACTGCCACCCTCCCCACTTCAGACACCAGGGATGAGTCCAGTTTTACACCTGTGCTTCCTCACCGATCTGCTACAGATTGGGGATTCTCAAGACCCCCTCTCTCCTTGTACTTCAGACACCAGTCAACAGACCAGGCAGTCACCTATACTTCTCACTGACTGGCTCTAAGTCAGGAGGTTCCTAAGACCCCCTCCTCAGGTTCCACTAATTTGCCAGAGGGGCTCACAGAATTCAGAGAAACATTTTACTTACTAGATTACTGGTTTATTATAAAAGAATATAACCTAGGAACAGCCAGATGGAAGAGATGCTTAAGACAAGGTATGTGGGAAGGGGCACGGAGCTTCCTTTCCCTCTCTAGGCAGGCTACTTTCCCCACATCTCCATGTGTTTACCAACCTGGAAGTTTCTGGGTTTTTATGAAGGCTTCATTACATAGGCACAATCGATTAAGTCATCAGCCAGTGAGGACTGATTCAACCTCCAGACCCTCTTCCTTTCCCAAAGGTCAGTGAATGGGACTAAAAATACCAACCCTCTCATCACATGGTAGGATCTTGGGGCAATCAGCCCTCATCCTTTAGTGCTTTCCGAAACTCACCTCATTAACGTAATGAAAGATCTTTACCACTCTCAAAACTTGGGAAATTCCAGGGTTTTGGGAGCTATAAGCCAGGAACTGCAGACTAAGGCAAAATACAGTGCTCGCTTCAGCAGCACATATACTAAGGCAAAATACACATTTTTTGTCCTGAACTTCCACGCCCTGAACAACATGGGTTTGAACTGCATGGGTCCACCTGAACACCTATTTTTTTCAATACAGTACGGTTAAATGTACTTTTTTCTTATGATTTTTTTAATGACATTTTCTTATAGAAAACATAAAACATACAAAATAATGTGTTAATCACCTTGGTTATTGGTAAGATTTCCAGTCGACTGTAAGCTATTAGTTAATATACAGATTCTCTACTGCAATGTTGGTGTGGGGATGGGGAGAGCAATTAGCAGCTCAATCAAGCTTTGTCAAGGGTCAGCTGTCATCTGAGTGAGCAAATATATATTTCTTATAAATCAGAATATCACAGTGTGGTTCACTGATTCCGTAATCATGTTAGTGTCCTTTCTATGTATCATAAATTTCCTCCAAGTTGTCACAAAGTTCCAATCCTGAGACACAGCAACATCCCAATACAGGAGGCTAAGAATTCTGAACTCCACATATTCTACTCTTGCTTTAGGCATTCACTAGTTGTGCGACTGTTAGATGAGTCTTCACCTTTCTTACAATTCAGAGAGACAATAATTATAATATTTGCCTCGAAAAGTGAAAAAGAAGCAGCAAAGGTAAAGGTGCTCTAGAAGAGCAAAGAGTACCATATACATAATTTTTTTTTCTCCCTTCTGTTCAACATCCTTTTAAAGATATTAGGAACCATGGTACTATGGTGGAAAAATACCATGAGCTTCAAGCCGTTGGACCTGAGTTAAGCCCTTGCTATGCCCTTGACTAGTTAGGATGGAAGATGCATGCTGTCCATCCCTTCAGAGGTGGTGACATTTGACAATGCTCCACCAAAGCTAAGACAGTGAATAGTAAATGTTATTATTCACATTTTATAGCAAGGACATTGAGGCTATGAGACTAGGCCACTCCAAGGGGTGAGGCTTACTCCAAGTATGGGTCTAGCTAAGAGTTTATGTGCAATAGTCTTTGTGTGCCTCTCAGCAATAGCCCCTTAGCAATTACCCTATGGAAATGCAGAGCCTAGCTTCAATCAGTCTTAGCAGCCTACTATTCCAACTTTTGTAGGACAGAATAACACAGAATTCTTTGTTAACAACCCAGCTGGTTGCATAATGATGTCATCTGACTACACCCGCAGAGTAGTCTAGTGTCTAGGGTTGCTGGAGGACACACACTTAATATAAGTACTTGACATGAAGTTTTTGATTGCTAACCCTTCCATTTCAAATACATCCATCTTAAACAAATTGCCAGCTGTATGACACGACTACTAGCTAAACAACTAGGAACAAGGGCACCCCACTAGGTGAAGTTTCTTCCTTTTTTCTTTTCTTTCTTCCTTCCTTTCATTCATTCATTCAGTCATCTGACACAGAGAGACAACGACAGAGGGAACACAAGCAGGGGAAGAGGGAGAGGGAGAAGCAGGCTTTCCGCAGAGCAGGGAGCCTGACGCGGGGCTTGATCCCAAGGTCCTGGATCATGACCTGAGCTGAAGGCAGACGCTTAACAACTAAGCCACCCAGGCACCCCAGGAAGTTCCCACTTTTAAAAGCCCTTGGCAACCCAGGGAACTGATGGCTTGACTCACTGTGCTTTTCCTTCCTGCACCTGAATTCCCACATTTAAGTTTTAGAGATTTTATTTATTTGTCAGAGAGAGATACAGTGTGTGTGTGCACACAAGCAGGGGGAGTGGCAGGCAGAGGGAAAACCAGGCTCCCTGCTGAGCAAGAAGCCCAATGTAGGACTGGATCCCAGGACCCTGGGATCATGACCTGAGTCAAAGGCAGATGCCTTATAAAACTTTATACTCCAAAACCCAAATAATCCAATTATAAAATGGGCAGAAGACATGAAGAGACATTTCTCGAAAAAAGACATACAGATAGCTAACAGACACATGAAAAGATGTTCATCATCACTTATCATCAGGGAAATGCAAATCAAAATTACAATGAGATATCAATTCAGTCCTGTCACAATGGCTAAAATAAAAAACACAAGAAAAAACAAGTGTTGGTGAAGATGTGAAGAAAAAGCAACCCTCTTGCTCTGTTGGTAGGAATGCAAACCAGTGCGGACACTATGGAAAACATTACAGAGGTTCCTCAAAAAATTAAAAATAGAACTACCCCACAACCCAGTAATCACACTACTGGGTATTTACCCAAAGAATACAAAAACACTAATTCAAATGGATACATGCACTCCTATGTTTACTGCAGCATTATTTACAACAGTCAAACTATGGAAGCAGGGGCGCCTGGGTGGCTCAGTGGGTTAAAGCCTCTGCCTTCGGCTCAGGTCATGATCCCAGGGTCCTGGGATCAAGCCCCACATCGGGCTCCCTGCTCAGCAGGGAGCCTGCTTCCCCCTCTCTCTCTGCCTGCCTCTCTGCCTACTTGTGATCTCTCTCTGTCAAATAAATAAATAAAATCTTTAAAAAAAACACACACAAAACAAAACAAAACAAAACCTATGGAAGCAGCCCAAGCATCCACTGACTGATGAATGGATAAAGTTGTGGTATACAAATACAACGGAATATTAGTCAACCACTAAAAATAAAATGTGGCCATTTTCAACAACATGGACAGGGCTAGAGAGTATCACGATAAGTGAAATCAGCCAAAGAAAGACAAATACCATATGATCTCACTCATATGTGGAATTTAAGAGCAAAAGAGTGAAGGAAAGAAAAAAAGACAAACCTAGAAAGACACTCTTAACTACAGAGAACTGATGGTTACCAGAGGGGAGGTGGGTGGGGTAATGGGGGAAATAGAGGATAAGGATCAAAGAATACACTTACCATGATGAAAAAATTGACTTAAAAAAAGAATTACATTTTTTAAAAAAGGAGAGAAGTCTAAGATGGAGAGAGATATTATACAGTTGAACCTTGAATAATGCAGGGTTTGAAAATGAAGTTGAAAATCCATCTATAACTTTTGACTCCCCAAAAACCTACTGGGAAACCTTACTGATAACATAAACAGTTGATTAACACATATTTTGTATGTTGTATGTATTATATACTATGTTCTTACAATAAACTAGAAAAAAGAAAATGTTAAGAAAATCATAAGAGAAAATACATTTATACCACTGTACTGTAAAAGATCCATGTCTAAATGGACACACGCAGTTCAAACCTGGGTTGTTCAAAGATTAACTGAAATTGATCTTGTTGCATCTCAGGTAGATTTTACACACTATATTTAATCATCTGTTACCAAAATGTAACATTTCCTTACTCCTTGTTCCACTGAGGAGGAAACACTTCATTATCATAAAAAATTTTTTCCTCAGTTGATTGTTCAGCATTTCATTTTCTGATTTTAGCATTAGTTCTCTATAGGTTCTACTTTGCTCTTGTTCATCTTGTGAAATCGTGGTGTTTAATAAGATCTCTACTTTAATGACACCCTTTCCAGTCAGTTGAGGCAAAGTCCAGATATTTTAGCAGGTTTTTTGTGTAGGAGAGAGAGATGTGAGCTTTCCTTTTTCTTTGCCCTTTTATCATCAATGTCAAAGGACTCTTCCTTCTTTTTTGCACATTTTCTCCTCTGGAATGTATGTCCCTTTAAATTGCATGGCCAACCCTTTAAACAGTACCTACTTTGAAGTCACTTTCCTGCAGCCCTGCTCTGATCTACCCAGTGTTCGGTACTGTTGTACTTTCAGACTGGAGTGGTTTTAAACCTTCTGTTGCTTCAACTAGCCTCTTTGCTGGCATCATTTCTGGCTCTGCCTTTGCTTGCCACAGAGCCTTCTAGCACTGAAGGAGTGGAGCAGGCACAGTGCTGGGATTTGTAGTTTTTTCTCTATTTACTCATAGTTATTTTGCACTTCTGGCATTCTCTGTATTTTAAGTAGTGTTGGTCTTGGTTTTCGATAGAATCGTCATAGTTATGGAGTTATTTCACGCATCATTTAGAGAGGAGATTTTGGTGTAGTAGTTTGCTTACCACACACCCACCACTGACTTCAGCCACCTTGTTTTTAAAAATCCTCTATGTAAATTTTCAAAACAAAAATCAAATGTGAAAAAATAAAAATATAACTGATTTTTGACTTATGATTATTAACTTGAAATTATGAGGTTTTGATTAAATTTATAAATAGTATTAGAATGTTTACAGGAGGCCAGCTTCACTATAAATTTAATTACCAGAGTTGTTTAATTCCCCAGGTAGGTTTTGCCTTATGTTACCAGTTTGCCAGACATCTGAAATGCTTAATATTAGAATATATTAAATGTTTAAAGGAAGTTTAAAATGTTTACAGTTATTTATTTAGGTTTTTAAATTGATTTGACAGCTTAAGGGAAACTTGGTTGGCCAGTCTTAAGTAGATTACACATTAATCAAAAGAAATATATTTTTTAATGAGGAGATAGGATATGGTTGATCTGGATGATTAGATCTCTCCTTGCCCAACTCTGTAACTTCATTTCTAAAGCTCATCATTTCTCCCAAACATATAATGGTGTTTCGTCCTCATTTACAGCAGCATTTACTATAGACACTGGGGAATACCAAGGGAGAGAACAAGACAAAGTTCCTAAACTCATGGACTTCTAGTACAGAAGAGATGGGTAAATTAAAAAAAGCAACCAAATAAGTAATTCCAAGGAGTGATAAAGCCATAAGGTTTGAAAAAAATATAAAGACTAGGGAAGATAATAATAGAGAAAGGTGTTATTAGAAGTATAGTCTAAGGCTTCTCTGAGGTAATGATATTTAATCAGAGTTTTGAAGGAAGTAAGGGAAAGAGAACTCCACATTTTTTTCCCCTAGCCTAGTAAAGGCCTTGAAGCAGGCACAAGCTTTTTGTGTTTATGGTACAAGGAGGCCACTGTGGACAAAAAACAAAACAAAACAAAAACGGTAAAAGTAGGTCAGAAAGATAGATGAGGGCAGATCATAACGAACTTAAGGATCGCAGTACAGAATTCGGATTTTATTATAAATGTGACAGGAAGGCATCAAAGCATGCCACCCAGCCTACTTAGGCTACTTTTTTCTCCCTGGTTATCTGGTTAACTTCAATTTGTCTTTCAAAATCTAGCATCCTCTCCTGTAGGACGTATACGGTAACTCCCTGACTCCCAAAGAAGGTCAATCACTTCCTCCTGTGTGCTATTTCAGAGCCATAATAGAGGACTACTGGTCGCCTTTCACACCTCGGGGGGACCTAGGCTGTGGATTTTTTCACAGAACTGTGTTTTGGCTCCCCACCCCATCTCTGTAGCCCCCAAGTGAGACACAGCAGCGGGTGCTAACTAATGGTTCGGTAAAGGAAAAACTAACTCACTCAGTGGCTCAAGCCTCAACTCCTTCCAGCCACCCGGGGTGCGGTACCCCGGAGGCGCGTGGGAATTGTTGCCCTGGGAGGCTGCGTGCAGCGTTCCCCCGCTCTGCTACCAGAGGAAGGTTTGCCTTTCAAGGATACTCCACTGGCCAAGAGTGCCTCTCGGGAAACCTAACGTGCCCACTGTCAGGTGCTTGCTCTCTCCCCTTTGCGCACTTTGCTCGTCCTTTCTGGGACCTGGGGTGGGACTGGGTTGGTGGGGGGCGGGGGGAGGGGGACTCTGGGCTTCCCAGCTCCGCGCCCGAGCACTCTCCGCAAACGCTCCTATGGCCTAGTCACGCACCCGGCTACCCTCTCCTTCTTAACATCGGAAGTCACCGCAGCAAAGCCCACTGGCACACAGCATCCGCGTCGCCCCTCCGTGCGTCTAGTGCACATCCCCTCATTCCGCGGTCTCTTTCCACGGCTCCCCGCCCCGCTCACCTAATATGCGGGTGATCCCCAGGGTCAGCTTCTCCAGGTGCGGCTTGCTGCAGCCCGGGGGCGGTGTCTCCTCCATGGCTCGCGTCCCCGCTCCGCGCGCGGCGGGCGCAGCGACGGGCACCGGGCGGGAGAGCGGGGCGGGCGGGAGGGCTGGACGCCGCCCCAGAGGCTCGGCCATCGAGTTCACGGCATGCCGGGAATTGTAGTGCTTGGTGCCTGAGAGCGCTGCGGGGCGGAGATGGGAGGCCCGGGCTGCTCTGGGAGTAGTAGTTCCGCGGCACACTTGTTCCCTCTGCCCAGGCGGTCGCTCCACACCACGCCACCGAGACACAGCGACTCGTCCGCTGGGACCCTACCGCCCCGCCGGGGCCGACCGCGCAAGCGGGGGCGGGCCTCTACGCGGTGCGGCCAATGGGGACTGGGCCTGAAGGCCGGGGCGGGGCGGCCCCGGCTCGACGCCCGGAGTGGCGGTTGTTTCAAGATGGCGGACGTGGCGCGCCCCTCCCGCCGGGGCGCGACGGCGTTCTGGAGTCGGGACTGTATCCTTTGCCCGCCTGGCAGGGGGCGCCGGCGCCCTCCCCGGTGCAGCGAGCGGCGGGCGGTCGCGTGAGACTCTGAGTGGGGGGGGCGAAGCTCGATGCTGTCCCCGGGGGCGGGGCCGTCCTTTCCGGCCTCCGTGTAGGTGCCGGGCTTTTCCCTGGCTGGGGTGTTAGGTAGCAGAGAGCCTGATTCCGTCTCCAGGCTGGAGCACTAGGTTTGGGGACTCAGCACTGATGTTTCCCGGCCCTCCTTGGCGGTGAGCTTTGGAAAGATGGCCTAGAATCGTGGCCCTGCGGGGGGCTGGGAGGGTCCCTCTGACCGTGGTGACCTCAGGCCGGCTGAGTCTCTGCGGAGGGAAGGGTGTTGACTGGACAGGGAGCCTTTTTGTCTCGGTTTAGGACTGTCCTTGGTCTGCGTTGTTAGGAGCGAGTCAGGACCTTTTCGGACTTCGAAGGCCTGTCTGTGATGATTTACTTTCATGCTGGGATTTTCGGAGAGGTGTGGGGCTGACCGTGGTCCGGTGATGCTGGTTACGGAATAAAAAGCGTTGCAAATCCTTGCTGCTGGAAGTAGCGTTGATTTACAGGTGGACTGTGGGTCACCACTGGCGGGATTGAAGTTCTGGGATTGTTTTTGGGGGGGGGGGTGAAGTTGTGGAGCTTTTTATCGTTGCGGTGGTGTTCCCAGTTCAGTAACTGTGCTGAGATGTGTGACAGAACTGGTTCGTTCTCTGGTTCGGATTGACTGTCCCAGCCTGCTCTTTTCCTGGTAAATTACATCACTTTCGTTAGAGGAGTGTTACGTGAAGGAGGGCAGTCCGTGTACTGCGTGCGTGCAGAGCAAGTCTTGTCTGTTTGCTAGGATTGATGATAGCATTATTTGAGGCATTGCTGTTAACTTTGGCAGAATCATTCTCTGCACACTCTACTTAGCTCCCAGTGAAACTTACAAAATTGTATTCTCCGTTTTCCTTATTGAGTTACAGTACTAGAATTGCAGTGTCATGTGGAGGAAGGGATATTTTTGCATTCCTTGCTGCTCAATGTTTAGTATTAGGCACTTTCTAAACATAATTACCATTTGTCTCTGATAGGTGGGTGATGGTCAAGTAAAAATCATGCACATAGACTGTGGATGAAAACACTAATGCACTGTGCACATTAAATATCTTTTTCCTTATATATCAGGAAGGACGCAAAGAGAGTATGTGTGTTGGGAATTGGGCTGAATTAGGAAGTTAGGAAATTGGGATGAGTCTTCTCATGAAATCCTGTGCTTGGAATGATAGAATTTTGTGATAGAGGAAATATTTGAAGGTTATCAGCTTATAAAGTGCTTTTGTAGTGTAATTTTCATAACCACCTATGCGGTTTGGTTATTATTCCTTAACTTTATCTATGACCAGTGGAATTGTTCTGATAGGTATAAATGGGGAGGGGGGCAGTGGATTACTGTGGCATGGATTAAGTTAATAGATAAATAAACTGAACCTGTGCACTTGGTCGAAGCAGCCCTGTATGCTCACTTATTCATATGGTCATGTTATTTCTCATTTCGCATAGAAGTCCTACATCCTCCCTTTTCTCTTACATTCTCCCTTACTTTGAAAATTAATGTGAAATACTCATCTTCCCATTGAAAGTGAGGAGTTGAAATTATATGAGGGAAATAGTGGTGATTACATTGATAGAACTTCCAATTTGAAATAAATTGCAAGGTTACTAGTATTACCTATTTCCCCCACCTATTCCACATAATGACCAATTATCATCCAGCCTCAGGTATTTTCCTTTGAAATGTCCGTAGGACACAAAAGCAAGGTCAAATGTAAATTTGCTATTGGATCTTTTCTAAAAAAGCATAAGGATAGTTCTGAATCCTTGGGTTTAATCATGGGTCTCTGGATCTGGATCTCTTTTTCTGTCACACAGATGACTTCCTAGACCACCCGTAGCCTTTATATAGAACTTTCAATAGTAAAAGACCAGAAAGTATGTGCGTAGAATCAGGTATTCCTTTCACACTATTGAAAGACAGATTTTCAATGCTTTGCCTAAGCAATTAGAGAAATGTGATTGAGTTATTTCCCAGTCCTAGATGTTTCTATCATGTGAGGACAGATCATCTGTGACTAAACGTCATCTTTTTTTACTGTTGTCTTAATGAGTTATGCATTGCCTGCACAGTATGATTCAGCAGTGCTTTTTTGCACAAGGTGTATTTTTATACCTTATATGTAAACGAATGAGTATGCCATGTTGTCATTTTATGGTTAAATCTTCAAGTAAAATATGCCCCTTCAGCCATAAACTGCTTTCTTACTTCATTGTAGCTCCTGGTAATATGAAAAGAAATTAGTGTTTCTGCAGTATCTGTATTTGATTGGGTAAATACACCCCAGCTTATTAACATTAACAGTATTTTTAAATTGATATTAACAAATATGAATTATAAGGGATTTGGTCAAAACATTGTAGTAGCTATAATCCATGCCATTGAATATTCAGTTAAAAATAGAATCTTTATGTTGATGTTAAAATAGTATACTAGCCAGGAAGGTTACTCAGGTCAGTAATGATTACATATACATGTGTTGCTGGTAAGTGATTGAAACTCAGAAGGTTAGAGTGTGCAGTACTAAGTTTTTTATTTTCTTCAGCTCTTCATGATCCGGAGTAGATATGATTCTTCCTCTCTATTGCTTCTACCTTTGGGTTTCTAATTACTGCTTTAATTCTGGGGATTTAGAGATTGGTACCAGCATCAAGGATGCTTTATAATTTGCTTGTACTTGTCTTAGTAAAGAACTTCCAAAAATACCAAAGTAGAACTGAGGGGGCACCAAGAACCCAATGAGAGGTCAATATACTTTTGGTCTATATTATGTCTCTTTGACTTTCCCATAAAATATGTTTGTATATTTTTTAAACTTTGTATTTGAAGAAAGTAAATATTTGGGTTTTTCAGATAGTGAGATGAAGATAGATTACAAATGATTAGAAAGGATGGGTTGAATGGAGGCAATTTCGATATTTTTAGGCTTATTTTTTAAAACTCTTGTTAAGGTCATTTATTTAGCATTTTTATATTTGAAAAGATTCTTAGCATGAATGTAGCTCATGAGTTTTGCCCTCGTATTTTGAAATGTTCCTCTACCCTTCAAGGAACTTCTGACTGGTCTAAGAATTAAAATGACATGAGACAGATTAAGAGGAGAAAAATCAAACTTAATTAGGTACATATGGGGAATCCACATATATGTGAGAGATTCCAAAGAGAAGCAAAATGAGTTATGCTTGTCCTTCCGAACTAAAGACAGGAGTAGGAGTCTGGGACTTTCAAGGAAAGGAAAGCCAATTCATAGGAAGATGAAAAGGAATAAATGGTACACAAATGTTTTCTGGGCCATATGGAAACAATGGGACATAGAGACAAATTTTAACAAATAGACTTTGCTAAATTCCTCTCTACCACCTCTTGTTTCTATTATACTGTAGTTAGTTACGGTGATATCTCCCTTCTTGGGAACAGGCCCTCTATCCAAATTCTTGTAGGCAATTCGTGGGGAGGTCAGAGTTACTTCATGAGTCTTTTGGGCCTTGATTGTTTTCAGCTCAAAACAATCCACATTCCAAAGTGGCACATCTTGGGGTGATAGGTTGTGAACCCCAGCAAGATAAAGAGAGACAACACCAAAGAGTTGCTGGACAGTACCTCATAAAATTAAATATCACTTTCATTCTTTCAAAGATGGTCGACTATGAGCCTGTCATTTTTTGACCTTAGTTGATAGCAAACATTGAACCAAACCGGTGGAAAATCCTCATCCACCTGGTGCTTACATTTTAGTGAGATGAGATGAGGCTGTGAATAAGTAAAATGTGTTGTGTGTCCAGTGATTATTGGTGATATGAAGAAAAAGCAGGAAAAGGGTAGCCATCATGGGGATCTTTGTGTCTTCTTTTATACCAGTACCATATGGTTAGCAGTTAGGAAGTGTGATGCTTTACCTTATTCTTAAGATTGCCTTGGCTATTTGGGTTCTTTTGTGGTTCCGTACAAATTTTAGGACTGTTTGTTCTATTTCTGTGAAAAATTGCATTGGAATTTTGATAGAGGTTGCACTGAATCTGTAGATTGCTTTGAGCAGTATAGACATTTTAACAATATTAATTATTCCAGTTTATAAGCATGGAATATCTTTCTGTTTGTGTCTTCAGTTTCTTTCATCAGTGTCTTCAAGTTTTCAATGTATAGGTTTTTCACCTTCTTGGTTAAATTTATTTCTAGGTATTCTTTTTTGATGCAGTTGTAAATGGGATTGTTTTCTTAATTTCCCTTTCTGTTATTCATGTATGGAAACACAGCAGATTTTTGTATATTGATTTTGTATCTTGCGGCTTGGCTGAATTCATTTATTCCAATGGTTTTTTGGTAAAGTCTTTAGCATTTTCTGTATGTGATATTATGTCATCTGCAAATAAAGCTTATGAAAGATCTCTACAGTTTGTTTCTCTTAGATAAAGCAAAGTAGTATCAGGTTTGAGAGCAGAAAGTATAAAATACTTGATGAGTTTCTTAGGGCACCTGAGTGGTGCAGTCGGTTAAGCATCTGACTCTTGATTTCAGCTCAGGTTATTTTCTCAGGGTGCTAAGATGGAGTCCCACGCAGGGCTCTGTACTCAATGCGGGGTCAGCTTGGACTGTCTATCCCTTTACCCCTGTGCCTCATCCCTGCTCCCCCTCTCCCTCTCTCTCTCTCAAATAAAAAATAAATCTTTAAAAAAATAAAATAGTTGATGAGCTTCCAAATCTAGGTGCAGCTGAGTTGGGTTCTCAGTGGCTGGTCTGTTCCAGCTGTGAGCAGTCTTCTTTTTGACTATTCTAGGCAAGTGTACTATGTTTCCCAGGTTTCAGTTATGTTAGTCTTTCCAGAAGTCAACTTTGGAGAATATTCTGCAAATTCATCACTGCTGTATCCTCTAATTGAGGATGCTGCCAAATGGAGATTGTCCTGAATCATCTTGAATTTTTTTTCCCTTGGGTAACTTTTCCCAAGTCTATATCTCCAACAGTAAATATTTAAATATTTATTGAGCACCTACTGTGTTTACTAGTCCCAAGGGATATCAAAAAAATGGCTTGATGTTTGCTGTTAAAGAGCCTGCACAATTTCATTTTGTATGGTTTTTTTTTAGATTGGGTTCCAGTGAATTTATAAATTCTCTCTGCTCCAGTGTTACCCGCTATCAGTTTCCTTGGACTAGTGGGGTCTAATTTTTGTTTGTTTGTTTACTTGTCTTATATGCCCCTTAAAACTTTCTAAACTCCATGCCTGGGACGCCTGGGTGGCTCAGTTGGTTAAGCAGCTGCCTTCGGCTCAGGTCATGATCCCAGCGTCCTGGGATCGAGTCCCGCATCGGGCTCCTTGCTCGGCAGGGAGCCTGCTTCTCCCTCTGACTCTGCCTGCCACTCTGTCTCCCTGTGCTCTCTCGCTCTTTCTCTCTCTGACAAATAAATAAATAAAATCTTTAAACTCCATGCCTGATGTCTGAGGGTATTTAAAGTTTAGGAGTACTACTTAACAGCCAAAATCCTGAATCTGTGATAGTACGTGTACTGCTGCAGAGGGCTGTTAGAAATCACCTGGTGGGGGCGCCTGGGTGGCTCAGTGGGTTAAGCCTCTGCCTTCGGCTCAGGTCATGATCTCAGGGTCCTGGGATCGAGCCCCGCATCGGGCTCTCTGCTCAGCAGGGAGCCTGCTTCCCTTCCTCACTCTCTGCCTGCCTCTCTGCCTACTTGTGATCTCTGTCAAGTAAATAAAATCTTTAAAAAAAAAAAAAAAAAGAAATCACCTGGTGACTCAGACAGTAGCACCATTTTTGTATTCCTAAATGCTTAGATGGATTCTAGGTGTTTATAATCAGCACTCTTTGTAAAGATTCCATAGCTACAGTTGGTCTGAACTGAAATATATTGACTTTTGGAACATGTTATTAAATCTGTTTTACTCTAGCCTTTACCTGGAAGGGAATTTTTAATAAATTTGTCTAGAAATTTTGGAAAAGAAAGCATTTTATAAAAGAACAGAAAACTGGAATTTTCTATCATTTGGAAAAATTTGTTTAGATACTTACTTCCTCGAAATGTAATAGAATGTTATCCAATTGTGGACGTATCTGGATTTAGATAAGAGTTCTGAATAAAATTTTTTTGAAAGGAAAACTTTCTTATATTGGTTCTTCTTCTATAGCAGTGGTATGATCTTAGCATTTCTAAATTTCTCCTATTGAAATTCAAAATAGCTCTTTTTGTCTTATATTTCTTCCACTTGTTGGGGGGCTTGAGTGGATCCGCCCCTTAAGCCTCCTACTCTTGATTTCGTCTCAGATCATAACTCAGGGTTGTGAGATCAAGCCTCACTTTGGGCTCCACAATGGGCAGGGAGCTTGCTTAAGACTCTCTCTCTCTCTCCCTCTTCCCTCTTTAAAAATAAAATTATATTTTTCTTCCACTTGTTAAATAGTAGGGCTTATTGGGATATTTCATGAATGCACTGCAGAAGAATAAAATCTTTGTGTTTGTCTGATTGACTTGCCCTCAAAAAAAGGGTTTGTTCTTCAAAGCTAAAGCTCATTTTGAAATTATTTATTCATGTCTAAAAGAACTCACCAGTTCTCCAATAATAAACAAACTGGAGCATCTAACTCCCTGTTTACAAAAGGAAAGGAAATGAAAGGAACTTAACAGAATTTATAGGGTAGGGTATCTAATTTGGGAATATGCATGGATGAAAGTTTTATGGAACAAGGCCTTTCAAAAATTTTTTAAAACATAGTTATGATTATGTAAAGATGAATTTTAAAAGATTACTAATTTTGTTTCATTTATTTCACTTGCATTCCTTTCTAGGTTTGTTTTTAAAGCTTGTTATAAATTCCCAGGTCAAAAGAAATTAGGAAAGTACAGAATAGAGGCAGCGTTTGGATGATCTTTTCTAGTATTTTCCTTCATGTCCTTCTTCATAGTGTCTGATGAAGAACAATCAGTAGTATATGTTCCAGGTATGATTTTCTGTATTAATTTGGTAAGCTTCCTTTGCTTCTTAAGTGTCAGGAGAAAATAAAACAGTAGGACCACTTTGTAGATATAACTGTATGCAGAACAATCCATTGGAAACTAATTTTTTTTTTTTTAATATGTGGTTAGACGTTACTAAGGTTTGAAATACTGCCTTATTTAGTGATTTTAGGGGCTGGTTGGGCAAGTAAGCTTTTGATTAATTTGTAGAACACTTTATCTATTAAAGAGCAAGAGATCCTATTTTTTATATTACAAATAATAGCCTAAATTCAAAGAAAAATGTGAGAACTTCTTGATATAAGGTTTATGTGATAGACTCTTTTAAACCTTATTGATTGTTACTAAACCAATAGTAAAACTGAGCCATTGAAGGTACCCTAATTATGTGAGAAATCAGATTTTTAACTTTCCCTATATTAAGGTATATATTATATGTTGTAATTTATCAGTTTTAATGTGACTTACGAATTTTCATTATCATTTTTAAAAAATATTTCAATTGAATCTTAAATGTATTCAGAACATAATCTTTTCATGATTCATTATTTACTAAGAGTTTTAAAATGAGTTTTATAAAGTGAGAGTTTTCCCTGTCAGGTCCCATATAGAGGTATATCAGAGAAGAGCTTCATAGGGGTAAGTTTAAGAGAATAAAGTATAATTTTGATATTTTTTTTGATGGAAATCCTTAGGAATTTCTGCAGAAGGAAATACCAGATCAAGACACAAGTTAAGTCCAAAAGCTGATGTTAAACTTACGACTTCCAGGGTTACTGCTGCTTCAGTCTCCATGGAGTCTTTAAAAGGTGCAGGAGATTCAGTAGATGAACAGGTCAGTAATTTCCCTTTTTTTTCTCTGATCTCCAGTCTTTATAAATGCGGACCAATAAGTGATTTTTCTATGCTGACCAGTTACCGGTAGAAAAGGGTAGAAGAGTCTTTGAAAGAACTTTAGACAATCTACAAGCGATCTGAAAAGGTACAGAGGATTCTAGGATACTTTACATGGTATTAATATAAAGTATGTAGATTACTCAGAGGTTTTGCTCTAAAATGTCTAGGCTTGCCTTAAGCCTTAGTTAAGAAAAATTTATTACCTTAGTATGTCCCAAAAGACCCACATCGTGATCTCTGTCAAGTTAGTAAATCAAATTGACCACCGTTTCTTCTTTTATTAAGTGCGCTCTATGATTTTTGTTCTTGTGGATTTGTTAGATGATGATGGATAAACCTCTATATATAAGAAAGAAACTTTGTTAAAATTCCCCTGCATTATTATTATTTCCTTCACTTCAAAAATATTATAAAGACTCTTTATAGCCCATTGATTTCTCCTTCATCTTTGCCTTTGTATTAGTATCTATACATTCCTTTGCTACATGTCCTTATCTGATAGGTTGATTTTACTTTACTTTTTGTTAAGGTTAAGTTAGGGTTTGACAATCTATGATCTATAGGCCCAGTTTCTTTGCTGCTTATTTTGTGAATAAAGTTTTATTGCAACATAATCTTGCTTATTCTTTTAATATTATTGGTGCTTTTCTGTTCTAATGGTTGAGTTGCTACCATAGTGCTGTTGGTCCACAAAGCCAAAGTATTTACTATTTAACACTATAGAGAATGTTTTTCCTTGTGCTGGTTTATGTTCTTGAGGACATTTCCAATATCTAGTTTGTTACTGATTGTTATGTTTAGTAGTCTGTGGGATTTAACTGTGACTTACCCAAAAGGCCTACTTTGTTACTTGGATTTCCATTGTACCCACTTATGTCCCCCTGGGATGTAAATAGTAGTTGAATTTGCAAGATCTTATCAAAATTGCAAGTGTTTTTTCATAAAATGGTTTGTGCATTTTATATTGAACAATATAATATATATGGCCTTCTTTTGGATTGAGTCCATATTTTTTTATGATTCTATTGGGTTATTAACTATAATTCTTTGCTGGGCTATTTTCAGTGGCTTTGAGAATTATAGTATACATCTTTAACTTATCACAGCCTATTTTAACTTATATTTTCCACTTTAACTGTGATTTTGAGGACCTTTCAACAGTTTGTGTCTTGACTTTTGTGATACTGTCATACGTTTTACTTCTATAAGTAAATTCCCAATACATTATTACTTTTGCTTCAACACTTCTTTTTTCAGATTTACCTATAATTTACATAGCAAAAAACTTACCCTTTTAAAATGTATAATTCATTTTTTTTTATATATTCACAGAGTTGTGGATCCATCACCACAATCTAATTCCAGAACATTTTCATGACTCCAGAAAGAAACTCCACATGCATTAGCAGTCACTTGACATTTTCTATTCATCTCAGCCCTAGCAACCACTAATCTGCTTTTTAGTCTCTATAGATTGCTCTATTCTGGGCATTTCGTGAAAATGGAATCCTATAATATGTGGCCTTTTGTGGCTGGCTTCTTTCATTTAGCATAATGATTTTAAGGTTTATGTGATATCATGTATTATTACTTCATTACTTTTTATGGCTGAATATATATTTACCCATTCACCAGTTGAAGGACTTTGGGTTGTTAGGCTTTTTGGCTACATGAATAATGTTGCTATGAACTTTCACATACAAGTTCTTGTGTGAATATATGTTTTCAGTTCTGTTGGGTATTTGCCTAGAAGTAGAATTGCTGGGTCATGTAGTAATTCTGTTTAACCTTTTGATGAACTGCCAAAATGACTATACTAATTTACATATTATCAGCAGTATTATGAATGAGGATTCCAGTTTCTCCACATTCTCGCCAACACTTTATAGCCACCCTTTTCATTATAACCATCCTAGTCAGTATGAAATGGTATCTCACTGTGGTTTTGATTTATATTTCCTTAATGACTAATAATAATAATTTCTTTATGTGCTTCTTGGCCATTTATATTTGTTCTTTAGAGAAACGTCAATTCAGATGCTTTTCAGTTGAGTGATTTGTTTTCTTACTGATAAAGTTAAAAGTTCTTTATACATTGCATATTCAGTTCCCTTATATATGATCTGCAGAGTTTCTCTCGTTCAGTGCGTTGTCTTTCACTTTCTTATTGGTGTCCTTAGAAGCATGAGAGTTTTAATTTCGAAGTCCAGTTTATCAATTTTTTTCAGTTGTTACCTGTGCTGTGCTGTCATATTTAAAAAATCATTGCCTAATTCAAGTTCTTAAAGATTTACCCTAATATTTTCTTCTAAGAGTTCTATAGTTTTAGGTATTACATTTAGTCTTTGATCCATTTTGGTTTAATTTTTGTTATGTGGTGACTCAAATTCATACACTAATACTTTCTTCCAAGAGTTTTATAGTTTTAGGTATTACATTTAGTCTTTGATCCATTTTGATTTAATTTTTGTTATGTGGTGACTCATATTCAGTCGCCTGTGGATATCCATTTGTCCTACCATCATTTGTTAAGATTATTCCTTTCCCTTTGATTGTTCTTCCCTTGTTAAAAATCCCTTAACCGTGTACATGTAAATGTTTATTTGTGGACTCTCAGTTCTGTTCCATTGATTAACATTTCTATTTTTATGCCAATACCAAGTTCATTACCATTTGGAATTATTTTTTGGAATCAAGAAATGTAAGTCCTCCAAGTTTGATTTTCTTTTTTAAGATTTTGGCTATTCTACATCCCTTGAATTTCCATAGAGAATCACCTTGGCAATTTCTGCACATGGGTCAACCTGAATTTTGATAGCAATTGTAGTAAATCTTCAGATAAATTTGGAGAGTACTTTAATAATATCAATTCTTCTAGTCCTTGAATATGGTATATGAGATAGCTTTTCATTTACATAGATCTTTAATTTCTTTCAGCGATGTTTTGAAGTTTGAGGTGTATGTATCTTGTACTCTTTTTGTTAAGTTTATTTCTAAAGATTAGGTATTTTATACTTATTAATGCTATTATTAATGGAATTGTTTTCTTCATTTTATTTTTGTGTTATTTATTGCTAGTCAATGGAAATACAGTTGATTTTGTCTATTGGTTTTGTATCCTGGAACCTTTCTAAATTCACTTATTAACTTGAATCTAAAGTTTCTGATGATTTTCTTTCTTTCTTTTTTAAAATATTTATTTATTTGAGAGATAGTGAGAGGGAGCATGAGCAGGAATGAGGAGGAGAAGCAGACTCCCCACTGAGCAGGGAGCCCAATGCAGGGCTTGATCCCAGGACCCTGGAATCATGACCTGAGCTGAAGGCAAACACTTAACCAACTGAGCCACCCAGGTGACCCAGCGAATTTCTTTTCTTTTCTTTTCTTTTTTTTTTTTAATTTTATTTTTGGATGTAATCTTTGGCACATTTTATTTTTTTAAAGATTTTATTTATTTGACAGAGAGAAAGTAAGCAGAGAGGCAGGCAGAGAGAGAGAGAGAGAGTAGGAAGCAGGCTCCCTGCTGAGCAGAGAGCCCAATGCGGGGCTCGATCCCAGGACCCTGAGATCATAACCTGAGCCAAAGGCAGAGGCTTAAACCCACTGAGGCACCCAGGCGCCCCGCCCTGGTGAATTTCTTATAATTTTTTATACATATATGATTATGCCATCTGTGAATATAGTTTTACATTTTTCTTTTTAATTTGGATTCCATTTATTTCAATTGTGTTTTAAAGAGGTTCAAATAATTAAAATGCCATTTTTTTTTAAGATTTATTTATTTTAGAGAGAGAGAGCATGAGTGGTAGAAGGAGAAAGAATCTCAAGCAGACTCTGTGCTGAGCGCAGAGCCTGATGTGGGATGTGATACCATGACCCTTGAGATCACGAGCTGAGCTGAAACCAGGAGTCAGCGCATAGGTGCTCCTCAACAAAAGGCTTTTAAATTTACCCGTGTAGTTACCATTTTTGTTGTTTTCCATTTGATATCATTGGTATGCTCCATCTGCTTAAAGTACTTCCTTTAACATTATGATAGTTCAGGTACACTAGGAATGGATACTTTGACTTTTGTATGCCTGAAGAAGTCTTTATTTCACTTTTGTTTTTACTGGTTATAGAATTTTGAGTTGATAGTTTTTTTTCCTTTAGTGCTTTAATGATGTCATTGCGCTGTTGCCTGGTTTCACTGTTTTTGAGAAATCTGCTGTCATTCTTACTTTTATTCTTTTATATCTACTATGTGAGTTTAAACTGCTTTTAGGATTTTCCTTTCATTCCTAGTTTCAAGCAATTTGATTATAGTATGCCTTGAACTAATTCTAAGGGTGTCTTTTGATTGGGGTTTGTTGAGTCTTTCGGATTTGAGAGTTTATAGTTTTCATAAAATTGGGAAACTTTTTGGCCATTATATGTTGAGATATTATTATTTTTTGAGGACTCCGGTTATGCAAATATTAGGCCACTTGAGGTTACTCTGCAGCTTTTTGTTCATTTTTTATTCAATTTTTGTTGTTGTTTTCTGTGTTTATGTATAGATGGTTTATATTGCTTTGTTTCAAATTCATTAGTTGTCTTCTGCCACTAATCTCATCCAGTGTATTTTTTATATAAGACAATGTTTTTATCTCTCCCGGTTCAATTTGGGTCTTTGTTTTATTTATATATTTCATGTCTCTACTTAACATGCTTTGTCTTCTACTTTCTTGAACATATGGAATGTAAATGACTATTTTAATGCTCTTTGTTTATAATCCTATCATCTGAGTTATTTATGGAGAGATTTCAATTGAGTAATTTTTCTATTTTTCTATTTCTATTTATTTTTCTATTTATGTATTGTATTTATCTGCTTCTTTACCTGCCCGGGGACAGTATGAATCATACATTTTTTTTTGAGTTCTGGATATATTGTGTTTTTTATCATTGATCTTGAGGTCTTTTTTCTGGGACTAAGACGAGTTATTTGAGAGCAGTTTGATCTTTTTGAAGTTTGGGTTTAAGCTTTTTTTTTTTTTTTTAAAGGATTTTTATTTATTTATTTATTTGAGAGAGAGAGAGCATGAGATGGGAGAAGCAGACTCCATACTGATCAGGGAGCCCCATGAAGGACTCAATCCTGGGATTCCAGAATCATGACCTAAGCCAAAGGCAGTCTCTTTGAGACTGAGACCAACTGAGCCACTCAGACACCGGGTTTAAGCTTTTAAAGGTGACTCTAGAACAGCTTTTAATATAGGGCTTATTTTGCCCACTATAGGCAGTGACCTGCGGAGTACTCTTCCTGATGCCCCTTGAATTATGAGATTTTCCTCTCCGGCTGGTGGGAACATGGACTATTGCTGGCATTATATTAGCAACAGAGATTATTCTCACATTCTCATTTGTTCTTTCCTTGGCTCTTGGTGGGCTTCCTCATAGACAAATGCTAATCAGTACTCAATGGTTGATGTGCAGGGAACCCTCTGCAGATCCCTGGAGCTCTCTTTTTGTGCAGTTCTATCCTCTCCATGACTCTGCCTGCAAATTCTAGACACTTTGCTCTCCTGGACTCCCAGCTCTATCTTCTCAACTTGGCGAGATTGCTGGGCTCCATCTGGGTTTCCCCACATTGTACCCTGAGAACTCCAGAGGCAGTTTAGCTGGGATAATTGCATGGCTCACCTTATTTGGTTCCCCTCTTTCAGGGTTCACTCTCCGTGCTGCCTGTTGTCCAGTGTTTAAGAACTGCTTTTTCTTATACTTTGTTAGGTTTTTGGTTGTTGTAAGCATGGTTCCTATTTGCCCAGAAGTGGAATATAGGGGCTATATATGTGTGTATTTATTTTGTTGCAAAACTAGAAATGGTGTGTGGGGGGTGTGTATGTGTGTGTGTATATGCATTTTTTTCTCAAAACTAGACAGATGTTGTATGTGTTTTTCTTCAGAGAAATAAGTCTTGCAGATTTTCTATATGTGATTTTTATAGCTATTGATGTTCAATAGCTAGGTTCTTAATTCATTAAGGTTTTCAAAGTGTTAATTATGCCAGCTCAAGACTTCTGGGAAGTAGGTACTAAGATGAAAGTAAAAATGGAAGAGATTTAGTGGAGGAAGAGCTGACATGGGATAGAGAATAAAGTGAACAGGGAGAGACAAGGAGAGCCTTAGATTTTATTGCAGGTCTGGCATCTGTGAGAGAACAAAGAAAGAAGAAAAATTCACTAGGAAAAACCTCACACTTCATACTGCCTTGCAAACAGGGGTAGTGTCTGTCAGCCTAATGGGGAACCCCAGAACAAATACTGTTCCTTAAGGATGCCCTGTCAAACAGAAGCGGCTCAGTTGCAGTATCTCTGCTGTTTCCAGCCACTGGCGCTGTTGTGAACACTGCAGTGAATCTGAAGGTATGGCAGTAGTTAGGTGAAGCTGTTAGCCAGCTACACTCTTTGCAACAGGTTCTCTCTCTTGTAGAAGCCACATTGTTTTATTTCTCACAGTGAAAGCCATTATTCATCAGGAATTAGTATGTGTATGGTATTAAGTTAGTTCAGTTCATTTTTCCGTATGGGTAGTCTATTGGTCTGCGCTGTTCATTGAGAAGACCATTCTTCTCCCCATTGAATTGCAATGATGCCATTGTAAGCCAAGTGAAGGAAGGGTATAACCTTCCTTTATTCTGTCATCTGCTTTCGTAATACCTATCCTTAATTTTGTGTTTATTGTTCTTTTGTGTATGTGTTTTTTAATGTCAGGGTAGACAAACTTTTTCTGTAAAGGGCCAGGTAATAGATATTTAACCTTTGTGAGCCATGTGGCCTCTGTCTCAGTTACTCAACTCTGCCACTGTAGTATGAAGAACCATATATGTGTGTGTGTGTCAGTGTGTACATGAATGTACATGGCTGTGTTTTAATAAACCCTTATTTACAAAAATAGCCAGTGAGCCAGATTTGGCTTGCAGCTACAGTTTACCAACCCTTGCCCTATATAGTCTAAATACATAATTGTTTTTTAAACAATGTTCAGTGTTCAGTGTTATGTATATTTGGAACTTTACATAAATAAGCTCATACTATGTGTATTGCATCATTTGCTTTTTTTGCTCAATGTTATGTTCATGAGATTTACTTATGTTGTATATAGCTATATATCATTTCTTTTTTAAAAGTTTTATTTATTTGAAAGAGAGAGAGTTGGGGGAGGAACAAAGGGAGAGAATCTTCAAGCAGACTCCCTGCTGAGCATGGAGCCTAACATGGAGCCATCTCATGACCCATGAGATCATGACCTGAGCCCAAACCAAGAGTTAGGCACTTAACTGACTGAGCTACTAGATACCCCACTGTACATTATTTCTTTTCACTTATATTTCAGCCAGTGTCTAGTCACTTTTTTTTTTTTTAAGATTTTATTTATTTGACAGAGATCACAAGTAGGCAGAGAGGCAGGCAGAGAGTGAGAGGAAGGGAAGCAGGCTCCCCGCTGAGCAGAGAGCCCGATGCGGGGCTCGATCCCAGGACCCTGAGATCATGACCTGAGCCGAAGGCAGAGGCTTTAACCCACTGAGCCACCCAGGCGCCCCTAGTCACTTTTTTTTTACTGAGAGTATTTCATATAAAGACTTGCTAAAATGGTGCTGGAGAACTGAGAAGGTAAACAGAACACCAACATATCATGTAGGTAGTAACTGCAAGAAATAATTCCCATCTCTAGGGCTTAGAAAACAGCCAGAGCAAGTTGGATTTATTAAAACTTAGAAGCTTGGGGGAGGGCCCCTTTAGAGCTGGAACTTCTGATGATGGGTTCCCAGCCTAACTGATACTGCTGTCCGCAAGGAGACATGCTAAAGGCTGGTTCTGCCAGGGCTGGGAAAATTGCAAACTGGAATCTGCTGTCCTTGCCAGGACACACTCTGGCAGGGGTGACACTAGTGGGAATGAGATGTAAATAGGAAGGACTGTGTCTTTTCTTCTTTTTCCAGCAACCTCTGGTCTCCCTCTAGTTCTTCCTACTGACGGGTTTTAACAGAAAGCCCTCTGGCAAAGGAGATACAGGTTTCTGGAGTCTGAGGCCCAGCACCACAAAGGAGGTCTCAGAAGGGTAGGTTTGAAGATGAAAGTCACTAAGTAGCTTAACAACCAGTACCTACAGAATTCCATTGTCTAAGTATGCTACAGTTTATTCTCTAATTGACAAACATTTGTATTTTCAATACGAGTTGTATTGAAAATTGGCTGTTCTGTTAAACACAATGCTGCTGATATCCTTGCCCACGTGTAAGGGTTTCTCTTTTTTGTTCTTTTACTCACTGCAGCACTAAGATGCCTTCTCGTGTGCTTTCAGCAACTTTTCCCATTGCCAGATAGAGTGGCTTCATTCCACATTCTGTGT
Source organism: Martes martes (assembly GCF_963455335.1). NCBI lineage: Eukaryota > Metazoa > Chordata > Mammalia > Carnivora > Mustelidae > Martes > Martes martes. The sequence continues at coordinate 35,708,174 of NC_137901.1, read as the reverse complement.
AACTTTTTTGATCATTAGCATCATTAACCCCATACTCTTCTCAAAACATATTTTCTCCCACCATATTATATCCTTTTGATTCTCTTTCATCCTTTAACTTATTATCTTGGATTCATAGATGATTTTTAAAAACTGATATTTTTTAATATTAAGGAAAAATCTAAAACATAGAGAAGTATAAAGAAAATAATAAAAATCTAAGTATCGTCCATAATTCCATAAGCCCTACAGTATTATGGATTACATCTTTATGTTTTTCTCTGACTTAAGAGCCAGACCCACATTTCCAACTTCCTGTCTTAACATTTCCATATGACTTTCATCCTAGCATCTTAAGTTGACCATTTCCAAAGCCAAACTCATTTTCTTACCCTCTCCTTTTTCCTATTGCCTTATGGCTATCAGTATTTCCAAGACTCATTTTAGAAGTCTTGGATTGTTCTTGGCAACCTGAAGAAATTGGACTAACCTACTTGTACAAATGCCTAGGGTTCCTTCTGTTTACATGTTACCTCTAGTTTGCCTGTGACTCACTTAGTTTCAGTGCTTTAAAGATCCTCTTAATGAAGTTCAAGTACTGGAAGAACTTTTTAGAGCACAAGAAATAGTTCAGTGGTTGAGAGCACATACTCTGGATGTGTGCTCAGGTGTTGGTTCTGCTGCTTTAAATGTTATCCAAGGCAAGGTGTCCCCTCACCATAAATAGAAATAATACCTAATTCATAGCACTGTTGTGCAAATGAGCTGGATTCGTAAATGTAAAGTACTTATAATTTTCCTCACATGCAGTAAATATGAGATATGTGTTAGCTATTATTATTACTCTTTGGTCTAGTACCCGTTGGAATGAACTTTAGGATATATTGAGAACTTAGAAACTGGTGCCTTTGCTGTCAACCTTAGTGTACTTTTAAGCAGCCTGTGGGCTGTAGTGTAGGAAAAGTTCTCAGTATCTTCCATTAGGTGTTTGTGACATTCACCAAGGGAAAGTTGTTTCCTTAATAATCCCTAATATTTAAGCCTTTTGTGATCTTCTCTATATAAATTTCTCTATGTAAATTTTATAATGTCCCCTTCTGGACAAGACAGTTCCTTAGCCTGTTTTGAATTCATAATAGGTTTGAATGAAATGTAAAGCGTGTACCAGGGTGCCTGGGTTGTTCAGTCAGTTAAGCATCTACTTTTGGCTCAGGTCATGATCCCAGGGTCCTGCAGTCGAGCCCTGCATCAGGCTCCCTGCTCAACGGGAGTCTGCTTTTCCTGTCCTCCCCGCTCATGCTCTATCTCGCTATCATTGTCTCTTGTTCTCAAGTAAATAAATAAAATTAAAAAAAAAAAAAAAAGAACATACCACCAGAGAAAAGATACCTGAGAAATTTTACCTCCTGTGCTAATTTTAAGAGATTTCTCAAAAAGTCTTAAAAATTGCTTTTACCAAAAGTTAACCAAAAGATTTCTTTGTTTTGTATTAGAATTTCTGCAGGGGAGGACTAAAGAGTGCGTCACTGAAGGATTTGTGTCTTGAAGACAAAAGACGCATTGCAAATTTAATTAAAGAATTGGCCAGGTAAGATAAAATCTTATATGAAATGTATTATTATATAAAAGAGACAACTCTTTTTGAAAATAGAAATTACTATGTTTTTTTTTTTTTTTAAAGATTTATTTATTTATTTATTTGACAGACAGAGACTACAAGTAGGCAGAGAGGCAGGCAGAGAGAGAGGAGAAAGCAGGCTCCCCGCTGAGCAGAGAGCCCGATGCGGGGCTCGATCCCAGGACCCTGGGATCATGACCTGAGCCGAAGGCAGAGGCTTAACCCACTGAGCCACCCAGGTGCCCCAAAATTACTATGTTTTGATGTCATGTATCATTGATCTTATGGAAACAGAGATATTTAGAAAAAAAAATTTTTTTGTGGCCTATTTGTGGCCCCAAAAAAAGAAAGTAGAAAAAAAGTAAGAAAGAAAGGCCAGAACAAACCACTTCCCAATTTACATTTTCTTGTTTATTTAATTTCCCAAATTATTAGGTGCATGTATTTGCAGCCATCCTCTATCAAAAGGGAAAATACAGAAACTTAACTCTGCTGTCGATGGAGGTTGATATGTTGTAATGAGCATCACAGCAATTACCTTTGGTTTTATTGTAGATCCGAACAGAAGTGAGCATTCATTTTACCGTAGTCCGTCACAAGAATAGCTATTGTCGTTTTGCTAGCTACCGATGCTTTCAGGATTCAAAATAAGGGATTTGGAATTTTGAGAGTAATAGTTCATAGCTATTTGGTTGTACTATTCCAGTTTATTAATGATGTGTATGAAGCATATCTCTTGGAGTAACTTTTTTTTTTTGGCGATATACACATCCAGTTTGGTGGTCTTGAATTACTTAATAAATGAAGATGTCTACAGTAGAATGTATTAATATAAACTGTAAAACTCAAATTTAAGGAAAAGCCATACCTAAAAGTTGATTAAAGCGGTGCTGGTTTTTGTCATTAAATTCCATGTTTGGAAATAGTAGGTATTTTCCTTCTTTCTTTATTTTTAATTAAAAATGCTATGTGAAGTGTTTCAAAATGTATGTCATGTCCAGGCCTTAAAATAATGTTTGTAGAGGCTTTTATAAAAAGACTGAGGTTAAAAAATTGCCTTACTTAATCCTAGAATTACAGTTATAGAAATGACAACAATGATGTTTCAGGGGCTAGGATACAGGGTATGACTATTTCCTTAGTCTGAATTTGATATGCCACCTGAGAGAAGCAGTAATTTCAATTTCACTAGAATTCTTTGGCTCAAAGTTCTAGTCTCTGAAGTACAGTTTTTATTCCCTTCAAATACTGTTTTTTGTACTGGGAAAACATTTGTTACTCCCCATACTTGCAGATGATCTTCTCACAAGGCTTTTTACCACATAGATGGTACGGATACCCTTACGTATGCTTGATGGCTTTGAAAAGCTATTACCATTAGTTTGAATTTATCTATTAATGGTCCTGAGTTGCCATTATTGTTGTAAGTGATCCGTTTTATTTCAGTTGCAAGGCTTGGAGAACACCTGAAATATGTGAGCATGTTGTTTTGGCTTCAGCAGCCTTCTGCTTTCTAGCAAGAGATTCAGGGTGTTACTACAAGGTTCGGATTAATATAGATTTGCTAATATTGCTAGAAACTCCATTATTGTATTTACTATTAATATACAGATAATATACAGATATTAATATACTATTATCTTTCCTTGAGTTTGCTAGGTTTCTTCTGTTGGATATTTCACTCTACTTCTTTCTGCTGGTACTTGCCAAAGCATTTTCTTCACTTTTTTTTTTTTTTTCTTTACAAAACAAGTTTTTATTGAAGTGGGGAAATGTAGAACAAAATTGCATATGCTTCAAACACTGGCAACTAAGCACATGTAGCCTTTATGTTCTTTTACCTCTGGATTTTCACCCACGTTTCAAATAACTGGTTTCCTGTTGGCATTAAATACAGTCATTTCTCTTTCATCTTGAGAAATGCTCTTCAGACCACATATTTCCTTCCAGCTACTATCTTCTCTGTACACCACAACATAACCTCATTCCTAGAAAGAGTCTCTAGTTTTATTTTCTACTCTGCTGCGTTTCATTCCCTCCTCAAGCTTATTTGTTTATTTGAAAATATATGGAGGTGCAATTTGCATATAATAGCATGTATGCATTTTTTAAAAATATGTACGTAGTTTAAGTGTATATTTCAGTGAGTTTTGGCGAATGTAAGGTCACTTTAAAAAGTTCTTTTGAGATCTTTACAGTCAGTTTCTTCTTGTCTTCTCCACCCCAGATAGCCATTCGTGTGGTTTCTGTCATTATTGCTTAGTTTTACATGTTCTGACATGCCATGTAAATGGCCATATAGTATGTATCCTCTTCTATCTGACTTTTTCCCCTCAACAAAATGATTTTGTGTTTGTGGTAAAATATACATAACATAAAACTTATCATCTTAACCATTTTTAAGTGTACAGTTCAGTGGTATTAAGTACATTCATACTGTTGTGCAATCATCTCCACAGTCCATTTCCAGAACTTCTTCATCATTGAAACTCTGTATCCATTAAAAAAATAACTCCTTACTCTTCCCTCCCTCCGAGTCTTTGGTAACCATTATTCTCTGAGTCTTTGTGAACTTGACTATTCTAGATCCTTCACATAAGTGGAATCATAGTATATATGTCCTTTCGTATCTGGCTTATTTCAGGGAGTAATGTTTTTGAGAGTTTTTTTTTTTTTTTTCAGTTTGTTGCATGTAGGTGTAGTTCATTGTTTATTGTTGATTAGTATTCTGTTGTTTGCATGTACTTTAGTTTGTTTATTCATCTGTAAAACGTACCTTTGGGTTGTTCGAGTTTTTGCCTTTTATGAATAAAGCTTGTATAATATTCATGTGCAAGTGTTGTGTGGATTTGATGTCTTAATTTTTTTTTAAGATTTTATTTATTAAAAAAATAAATAAAGATTTTATTTATTTGACCGACAGAGATCACAAGTAGGCAGAGAGGCAGGCGGGGGGTGGGGAGTGGGGAGCAGGCTCCCCACTGAGCAGAGAGCCGGATGTAGAGCTCAATCCCAGGACCCTGAGATCACGACCCAAGCCGAAAGGCAGAGGCTTAACCCACTGAGCCACCCAGGTGCCCCTTAATTTTTCTTCTGCAAATACTTTAGGTATGGAATTACCCTTTTCTGTGATAAATGTATATTTAACCTTATAAGAAACTGCCAAACTGTCTCCTAATGTGGTTGTGTTATTTCCCACTTCCCCTAGAAGCTGATGAGAATGCCATCGTTCAGCATAGACACTAACTCTTGGTGTTGTCATTTCTTTAAATTTTAGCCATTCTAATGAGTACAGTGATATCTCCTTACGGAATGAATTTGTGTTTTCCTAAGATTAGTGGGGTGATTGGCCATTCTTCTTTTAAGTATCTGTTAAAATTTTTTGCCTGTTTTTTTTTTTTTTAATCCATCCCTTGCTCTTCTTGATACTGAGGTTTTCTTTATATACTTTGGATGCAAGTTGTCATATATATGGTTTTCCCCTCAAACCTTGCTTTCTAATTATCTTAATGTTTTCTTTCTCTTTTTAAAATATTTTTATTTTTAAGTAATTTTTACACCCAACAAAGGGATTGAATTCACAGCCCACCCGCCCCCCAAAATATGGAACACTTCACGAATTTGCTTGTCATCCTTTGTGCAGGGGCCATACTAATCTTCTCTGTATTGTTCCAATTTTAGTATATGTGCTGCCAAAGCAAGCACTCTCTTAATGTTTTCTTTTGTAAAGCAAAATTCGTTATTTTGATGAACTTCAGTTCATCAGTTTTTTCTTTTGTGGTTCATGTCCTTAGCGTTCTATCCAAAAAATATTGCCTATCCCACGCTAACAAAGATTTTTTCCTTTTATAGAAAAACCTGTCCTTTCTGCAGAATTACCTCCGCCTCCTAGTCAAAAGCATACATGGTCTTTGCCTGGGCTTTTCATTCCATTGCATTGATCTTTGTGTTGCCCTTAGGCCAATACCAAACTGACTTGATTACTGTAATTTTACAGTAACTCTTGATATCAGATAAATCTTACAGCTTTGCTCTTTCTGAAAACTGTTTTGGCTTTTTGCGGTCCTTTGCATTTCCCTATAAATTTTAGAATTAGCTTGTTAGTTTTTAAAGGATAGTTGCCTTTGAGAATTTTGTTTGGGATGTATTGAATTTGTAGATCATCTTGAGGAAAATTGACATCTTTGCATTATTGAGTCTTTCGGTTGGTGATATGTCGTATTTCTCCATTTATTTAGATTATCTTAAATTTTTTTTTTGTAGTGAATTGTAGTTTTCATAGTACAGGTTATAGAATATGCACGTATGTTATCCTCAAGTATTTTATGTTTTATGATCACAAGTAGGCAGAGAGGTGGACAGAGAGAGAGGAGGGGAAGCAGGCTCCCCGTCGAGCAGAGAGCCCGACGTGGGGCTCGATTCCAGGACCCTGGGATCATGACCCTAGCCAAAGGCAGAGGCTTTAACCCACTGAGCCACCAAGGCACCCCTGTATTTTATGTTTTTGATACTATTGTAAATGGCATGATTTAAAAATTTTTTTATTCATTTATAAATTTTATTTCATTTCTCATATGATATAATGGATTTTTTTTAATATTGGCTTGATCTCGAACTTTCTAAATTTCCTTGTTATAATAGTTTTTTTGGCAGAACACTATGGATTTTCAATGTACAGTAATGATCATGTCATCTACAAATAAAAACAATTTTATGTTCCTTTCCAATTTTTGCCTTATGTATTTGATGCTGTGGTTACTAGTTGTGCTCAATGTACTCATCTTCCTGTTTTTTTTTTTTTAATTATTAAAGATTTTATTTATTCTAGAAAAAGAGTGAGCGAGCTTGGGAGGGACGGCCAGAAGGAGGGGTAGAAGTAGACTCCCCACTGAGCGGGGAGCCTGCAGGGCTCAATCCCAGGACCCTGAGGTCATGACCTACGCCGAAGGCAAATGCTCATCCAACTGAGTCACCCAGGCACCCCTCATTTTCATGTTTAAATCAACTTGTGGTCACCCTGGGGATCTGTAATATGCATTCTTGACTAATCACAGTCTAATATTAATTGATACCTTTAGCTCTATTCTAAACATTTCAAGAACTTTAGAACTCAATAACTTTAACTTCATTTTCCTCTCTTGATTATGTGCCACAGTGTGTCATAATTTGTATATATTTTTATATATGTTTTTATATATTTAATTTATTTAAATTTAAATCAGTGTAATATGATCATTACTTTTTTGTATTATTTTGAAATAATTTTAGGCTTACAGAAGAGTTGCTGAAATAGTACAATATTGGAGGAATGAGGAATGGACAGTGACTGCTAGTGAATACAAGGTTTCTTTTGGGAAGGATGGAAGTATTCTAAATTTTAGATTTTAGTGATAGGTGCAGAACTCTGAAAATATATGAAAAGCCATTGAATTGTACACTGTAAGTGAGTTAACCTCATTATATGATGATTTATATTCAATAAAGCTCTTTATAAAAAGCTATAATGAGTTCTGATAACTTTCATCCAGCTTGCTATAGTTAACATCTTGAATAATGCATTGTAATAGTCAAAAATTAATATTGGTACAATAGTATTAATTACCTATGGTTTATTCAGATTTCTTCAGCTTTCCTACTAATTTTTTTTTCTGTTCCAGTATTACATTTTCTATTCAGTTTTCATGTTTCCTTAGTCTCCTCCCATTTGTGGCAGTATGTTAGTTTTTCTTTGCTTTCCATGACCTGTCACTTTTGAAGAATACTGGTCGGATATTTTATAGTATTTCTTTCAGATTTTTTTTCATGTTTTCTCATGGTTATATTGCATTATAATATTATATCAGGGAAAGTATAAGGTTGATGTGTTGTTACTGGTGGTTTTAACTATGATAACATGGTTGACCTAGAGTGTACTAGTTTCTCTCCTGAAAAGTTGCATTGTTCTCTGTAGTTAATAAATTGGTAGAGGTCCATGAGAATTATTGAAATCCAGTATTTTCTTCTGAAACTTTTACCCACTGTTATAAGCACTTATCAAAGAGACTTCACTGCAACAACTATTACTGTGATGTTCTAATAGTTACTTTATGTTTCCCCGATTTGTTTGCATTTATTAATCAGAATTCTTATTTAAGGATGAGCTATTCCTCCTGTTGTATGTATGTATGTATTTACTAATTTCAGTATTCATTTTGTTATTTATTTTTATCAATAATAGTAATAATAATAATAATAATGTACCCACGGACATTTATTTTATCCTAGTTCAGGACTCACCAAAACAAAAATAGAATAGCAAGATGATACTTTTTTTTTTTAATTTTATTTATTTGAGAGAGAGAGAGAGAGCATGAGAGAGAGCATGAACAAGGGGGAAGAGGCAGAGGGAGAGGGAGAAGCAGACTCCCCTCTGAGCAAGGAGCTCGATATGGGACTTGGTCCCAGGACCCTGGGATCATGACCCAAGCCAAAGGCAGACGCTTAACCAACTGAGCCACCCAGATACCCGAGATGATGTTTTTTCTTTCTTTCTTTTTTTTTTTTTTAATTTTATCATTTTAGAGAGTGAGAGAGAGAGCACGTGTGCATGAGAGCAGGGAGGGAGGAGCAAAGGAGAGGGAGAGAGAGAGAGAAATCCTCAAGCAGACTCCTCGCTGAGCATGATGCCTAACTTGGGCTCAATCCTGGGACCCTGAAATCATGATCTGAGCCAAAATCAAGAGGTGCCCGCTCAACTGACTTAGCCATCCAGGTGCTCCAAAGTGATTTTTTTTTTTTTTAACTTTTTGTTTTGAGGTAATTCTGGATTTACCTAAGAAATAATACAGAGAGAGCTCAAGTCCCCTCTCCCCAGTTTTCACCAATGATAGTATTTTGATTAACTATAATACAATATTTCAACTCAGAAATTGACATTGATAGGACCCATCAACCTTGTATAGATTTTACAGGTACTCACTTGTGTGTGTGTGTATAGTTCCATGCAATTTTATCACATGAAGATTTGTGTACCATCACCAGAGTAAAGATACAAAATTGTTTTGTTAAAAAAATTACTCATGTTGTCTCTTTATAGGCATAACTTTCCTTCCTACCCCCTTCCCTAATCCTTAGCAACCATTAACCCACCTTCCATCTGTATAATTTTGTCATTTTAAGAATGCTTTGTAAATGGAATCATACAGTATGCTATCTTTTGAGGTTGGCTTTTTTCTCACTCACCATAATTCCTTTTAGATCCATTCAAATTGTTGCATGAATCAAAGTTTGTTCCTTTTATTGGTAAGTAATATTCCATGGGTAGATGTACCATAGTTTAACCATTCACCTATTGAAGGATATTTAGCTTCTTTCTGTTTTTTTTTTTTTTTTTTTTTTTTTAACATTTTTATTCTTTTAAGTAATCTCTACATGCAATGTGAGGCTTGAATATTAATCCCAAGATCCGGAGTCTCATGTTCTATCCACAGAGCCAGCCAGGCGCCCCTTCTTTCTAGTTTTTGATTGCTACAAATGAAGTTATGAACATTCATATATAGGCTTTAGTGTGAGCATAACATTTCATTTCTTTGGGATATTGTATAAATGCATATTTAGTTTTATAAGAAGCTGCTGAACTGTTTTCAAAATGTTTACCATTTTACATTCCCACCAGCAATGCAAGAGAGATCTAGATCCCTTGCATTCTTGCCAACATTTGTTATAATTATTTTTTATTTTAGCCATTTGTAGAGGTACTTAGTGTTATCTCATTGTGGTTTTAATTTGTATTACTCTGATGACTATTTATGACCTGTTGTTTTGGACATTGTTTCATATGCTTATCTGCCATCTATACCTTCTTCAGTGATATGTCTGTTCGTCCTTTTTGTTCATTTTTTGTTGGAATTTTGTTGTTGTTGGGGAGTCTGCTCCTCCCTCTGCTTCTCTCTGGTCCCCTCCCTCCCTACTGCTTGTGCTCTATCACAGGCATACACACATGCATGCTTTCTCTCTCAAATAAATAAAATCTTTAAAAAAAAGTATTTTCTCCTTTTCTGTTTTCCAGAAAAAACTATAAAATTGGTGTTAATTCTTCTTTAAACATTCAATAGAATTCTCCACTGAAACCCTCTGGGCTTGGAGGTATAGTTTAAAACTTTTCAGTTACAGGTTTAATGTCTTCAGTGGTTACAAGATTATTCAAGTTGTCTATTTTGTCTTGGTTGAGTTTTAGGAGTTGTGGTTTTTGAGAATTGTTTCATTTCTTCTGAGTTGCCAAATTTATGAATATAAAGTATTCATAGTATTCTCTTATTATCCTTTTAATTACTGCAGGATCTATGGTGCTTTACTTGTGATATTGCTGATTTGTACCTTCTCTTTTAGTCAGTCTTTCTAGGTTTATCAGTTTTATTGATTTTTGTTCAGAGACCACCTTTTTGTTTCATTGATTTTATCTGTTTTTTCCTGTTTTCAATTTATTGACTTTTGCTCTTATTTCCTTCCTTCATGTTGCTTTGGATTTATTTTGTTCTTTTTCTAGTTTCTTAAAATAGGAGGAACTTAAAGACCATTCCTATTACTGTCAGCATGTAGTGCTATAATCTTCCTTCTCATTACTGCTTTCAGTGCATTGTATGCATTTTAATTTGTTTTATTTTCATTTGCATTCAATATGTGTATATATTTAAAATTTCATTGAGACTTCCTTTTTGACCCATGCTTATTTAGAACTACGTTTTATAATTTCCAAGTGTTTGGAGATTTTTCTCTTGTCTTTGTAATATTGATTTCTAGTATGTTTTATTTTGGCCAGAAAACATTAAAAAAATTTTTTTTCAAACTGTTTTTATTTTTTTTTAATTTTTAAATTTCTTTTGTAATATTTTATTTATTTATTTGACAGAGAGAGAGAGAGATCACAAGTAGGCAGAGAGGCAGGCAGAGACAGAGAGGGAAGCAGGCTCCCTGCCGAGCAGAGAGCCTGATTCAGGCTTCGATCCCAGTACCCTGAGATCATGACCTGAGCTGAAGGCAGAGGCTTAACCCATTGAGCCACGCAGGCACCCCATTTTCAATTTTTTTTGAGGTTTATTTCATGGCCCAAGGTATGGGTGATATTTATAAATGTTTGTGAGTGCTTGATAAAATATTATAACTCTCCTGGGGCGCCTGGGTGGCTCAGTGGGTTAAAGCCTCTGCCTTCGGATCAGGTCATGATCCCATGGTCCTGGGATTGAGCCCCGCATCAGGCTCTCTGCTCAGCAGGGAGCCTGCTTCCCTTCCTCTCTCTCTGGCTGCCTCTCTGCCTACCTGTGATCTCTGTTTGTCAAATAAATAAATAAAAAATCTTTAAAATATTATAACTCTCCTGGTTGACATACAGCAGTCTGGTTTATGTTATCTTTAATATGTTTACTTTTTGGTCAGTGACTTGTATGTAACTAATCCTCCCTTCTGCTGCTTCTCCTTCTACTGCACAGAAGCCTTCTTTATACTGCTTGAGCTCTGACTCCCCATTCTAGTTCACCAGTCCCCCTCCCATGGACACCCTCTTCTCCCTGCTTATATTTCAGCACACCAGTCTAGGCCATACTCTGCTTGAATGCCCTCCTCACTCCACTCTTCGGACACTTTATGTTGGGCTGCCCCCACTACTTGAATATTGTGTTTGATCTGCTTAGGCTTTGACACCCACACCAGGCTCCCCCTTTGCAGTTATGGTTTCCTTATCCTTCTCTGGCTCTGACCTCCACGTTGGTCCTCTCCCTTGTGTTGATACCTTCCTCACTCACCCTTAAGCTCTGACAATTTACCAGCCTGGGCTTTCTTGAGAATAATCTTTCTCATTCTGCCTGAGCTCTGATACCATGAGTCTGTGTCTTCCGCATCTTCCTTTGGCCCTGATAAACTGCTGGAGGTTAGCCATTGTGTGTGTTCTCATCACTCTTCATAGGCTCTTCTATACTAGCACCTACTCCCGACCGCTGCAGAAACCCTACCTCACCCTCACCATACTTGGGTTCTGAATCTCCATGCTGGGTCACTCCTACCCCCTTACAAGGATACCCACCTCAAATGCTTGGGCTATTATCCCCGTGTTAGGCAATTCTTCCACGTGGATGCTCTTCTCATTTTACTGAGGCTGTGACACCCACGCTGGACTACCTGCCATATGTCGATGTCCTTCTCAACCTGCTTGGCCATTGACATTCTACTGGAAAGACCTTGTACATTTGTACTCCTGATCTCAGTCTGATTCTGCCCCACATTCAAGGTTTTAAGACTTAATTGTTCAGGAAGAAAAAGGAAAGTGGAAAATGAAGAAGAAAGAGAGAAGATGAAAGCTCAACTTTCATATCAGAAGAGAAAAAAGTTTTCTCTTTGAATAAAAGATAGATATATTTGCTTGTTCATAAGTAAACACACTGTTTTAAATTTATATACTTTGCTTTTCAAATCATGTCTATAAAACAGGAGAGATACTGTTTGCTTTGTGTTCTGCCTACCTTGCCTGGTACATGTTTTTTTTAACTAATAGACTTGAATAAATAGAGAATAACTTTAAAAGTATAATTTTAAAAGTAGAGAGGAAAAGGTATTAAGAGGGGATTATTAGGAAGCTGAAGTTTTAAAAGTTGTTTTCATTTAAGGCTCTCCAGTAAAAATAAGGTATAAAGATTAAAAATTGTTTCAGTTGTGATAAAGGTCAAGTCAAAAGCAGAAAGTCTTAGAAGATTTGGAAAACCTTATGTAGTCCTATGACCTATTTAAATATAGTATACTTAAGAATTTCAGATATTATACAGATCTATTAACATTATATTAGGGGAGAAGTCACTGAGAGTGCTTAGCACCTCATACTGATCATTAGCAAGCATATTTCAAAATCATGGTCAGTAGCTCTCAACAGAATATATAAAATAAATAACATGTTTCAATTACAATGTAACAAGCAATATAAATGTAAAGTGGTAACTGTCGCTTCTTTTAAATGGTGCCTTTGAGGTGAAAAGCACCTTTAAAAAAGCATAGTTTTTTGTTTTTTGGGTTTTTTTTTTGTAAAAACATGACCGTCTCTTTCAAAATGTTAGTGGGAAAATCCTATGTATCTAAATTCCAAGACTGGTGTATCTGTACCTTGGAGGGACCCATTAAGAATCTGGTTGTGAGGTCCTTTGTAGTCAATATCTTTTTTGGTGTTATGATGAAAAAGATCTGTTTATCCAAAAGATGCCTATACGATTTATTGGTATTTGTAAACAAGAATAAATGCTAATAGAAGATACAAATAAAATTCAGAGTTGGCATAATAGTTTGGAAAATGGATTCATTCAAACAGGACAAAAGACAGTAGTTACAAGTACAGGTTATTATATGCCTGAGGATAAAAATAAATTAGAAATTCATTTCAGAGAAAGACTTACCAGTTAGGCCCAGTACATAAAGAATATACGGTTCATAGTTAAATTTAACCTGAGCATGCACAAGCAATATTGTGCTATTTGGCAAGAGAACAAATAGAGTTAAACAAAAACAAACCTGGTGTGAGTTTTTAATAATCTTTAGATGCCTCCTTAATAATCTGTATATGCCCAGGAAACTTTTTCGCTTGTGTTATGTACATTGACAATAGAATACAAATACAAATCAAAATTTATAAGCTAATGGAGAATAGATACCACAGAGATAAATTACGAGTATTATGAATTATTTAGCTTGTGGAAGAGAATGTAAGACATGACTTGATATATGTGTTTCAAGTAAATGAAGGGGTTTCCCTGAGGTGTCCAGCATTGATTTACATTTGCAGGAGGATAAGTGGAATATTGATTGATCTTTCTAGAAGGTGTTAGGATAGAGAGAATTTTTTTGGTTCAAGATTGCTGAATTAAGTGACCTCAAAAAGTCTTTTACAGTAAAATTAATGAATTGTTTGCATAGATGGGAAAAGGAGTGTCATTTATGGGGACTTGAAAAATGAATGGCTTTGCAAAATATTGTAGTTTGTGCTGAAAGATGGTGACAGTTCTTTATATATGGATTTGCATTTTTTTACTGAGACTTTTTAAGATGGGGAGGGGTACCATAAACTAATGTACAAACTGTACTATAGCTTAGTCTTTAAAGGAAAAAAAAGTTTAAAAATAATCTTGGCCACAGTTGCAGTTTTTGATGTATATGAGCCATGTTCCAAGAAGCCTAAAAAACCCCCACTATTTCATGTCCTATGCCTACAGTGTCAAATAATGCATTGTTCCCCAGTGAATACTTGTGCACTAACTCATTTGAGGACAGGGTTCTTTTTTAGGCTCAGATACTTTGATTTTTCCCAGAGGACAGTTTGCTATTTCTACTTGCCATTTCTTAGAAGAAAAATAGAAAGTGTAACACCATTAGTTTCCCATTGTAAAATGAGTAGATCATTATTATTTTATATTTATTCTGGTCTTTTATTTTTTAAACTAATCATAACTTTTTTGTTATAATTAAATGTACATTGCAGTACAATAAGGAAGTTAGACTTTAATTTTTCAGTGACTTACTTTTTGCCTTCCTATTTGAAGCCTTGGTGGATTTTTTTTGCATAAATAGTATTTATGATGGATTATGTAATAAATTTCAAGAAAACATAAGGAATTTTCAACTTGACTTAGGTAGAAAATCATTCTTTGAACTTTAGTATATCTTGACACTATAGAACACTTAGTATGCCAAAATTCATTTTCAGTTTGTCTATTCTGAGCTTGTACAATTCAAAGAATATTTTTTAATTGATTAGCATGTACTTGACAGTCCTTTTTTTTTTGGTTCTGGCCAGATACTACTTCCTAAAAGCAGTTAATTTTCCTATAGCATTTTTTTCCTCTTATTGATGGCATAATAAAATATGCCTCAGTTTATTTTTTCACATTAATAAATATTATGGTTCTGTGGATTATAACCTAATACTATTGTCATTTATTTTGTTGTTAAAATTGTTCCAGCTTTGAAAATTGGGAGGGCATATTAGGAAAATAAGAGTGTTAAAAAATAAACTGAGACATACTACATTTTTAAGACTCGATTTGAGCAAAAAAATCCATTCAAATCAGGCAGCCCAGCACTGGAAGTGTTTAGGAGCCCTCCACCAACAGGAGCTAGGGGAGAGACTTTTATGGGAAAAAAGATGGAAGCAAAGCAATGAAAGTATTTGCCTGAGCTGTAGCATAAGCCATTGCCTTATTTGGGAATGGCTAGGTGTCTGTTGGTGATGGATTGTTCTTGGGTTTTAATTTCTTAACCTTGAGGTATTATGGGTATAAGATTTGGTTTGCTTCCTTAGGCTGCTAAGGCAGTAAAGCCACCTCAATCTAATTGCCTCCTTGTCGAGTTAATTAATTAGTTAATTAATTAATTAAGATTTTATTTATTTGAGAGAGACCCTGCGCTCCAGAGGAGGGACAGAGGCGGAGGGAGAGGGACAAACAGACTCTGGGCTGAGCACAAAGCCTGGTGCTGGCTTGTGTATCCCACAACTGCTCAGACCATGGCCCCAGCTGAAATCAAGAGTCAGTCATTTAACTGACTGAGCCACCCAGGCACCCTTGAATTATTTTAATAAGAGCAGAAACAACTAAATATGTAAGTATGTTTAAATAATTATAGGTAAGTCTAAGTGACTGCAGAGGATGTTGCTCCCAACCTTATAATTAAAAAGAAAAAAGGGAAAGAAAGAAGGAAGGAAGGAAGGGAAGGAGGGTAGGAGGGAGGCAGGAAGGGAGGGGTGAGGTGGGAGGTGAAACAAACTGCAAGCTCAGGACATTTCTTGAAACAATCAGAGAGCTCAATTCACAAAGCAACCATAACCTGAAATGTCAGGAGAGACGTGTGCCTGCAGGGAAAGATGAAGCGTGAGCCCTAGCTTGCTTGGGGTAGACACAACTGGCAATAGGTAGGGACATTTCAGCTGCAGTAGATAACAAATTGGTGGAGGCCAACTGTGGGCAAGAGAGAATGGGGAACCCTCTGGAGCTTGAGCTCTCTTGCAAGGTGGATCTTGAACTGTCTTGTAAACTTTTTCTCCATAAGCTCCACTTGATGAGAGCCCCGATAAAGCATTTCTCTTGCTAAAAGCCTGTGGAAGGGAACAGTGGTTGCAACGGAAAGGGCACAAATACGTCCTAGAGACCTCTTCTATATCTCTCCTGTGTAACAAAAACCATAAGTTCAGGAATGAGGGGCCCTTAAGGCACTGATGAAAACACTGAAGCTGGGAGGGGAGGGGGCAGAAAATAACCTCAGAGGAATGCAGGATTACATCCTAGAAACTGCAGTTCCAGAACTGCAGTAAGAGAGAGAGGAGCACTTTGAAACCCAGGCATGGGGATTCTGATTAGCATAGGTCTACTTAGAATAGTGGCGAACAGCACCCTAACCCAGACTCCCCACCACCAAACTAACCAGTGTCTAGTAGAATTAAGAGCTGAATACCAGTGAGAAACTCACAAGAGACAAACCCTCTAGGTTGGGAGACAGAGAGCTGAGGGTACAGCAGACTTTGAGGAAAGCATGTGGTCCCACATGAAGAGAAGTTATGCTTTAGAGGAATTTGAAGGCTTTGGTGCACTGAGGATAACCATAGCAACAGGAAACACCAAACGTGCCTAACTTCTGATTAGATAAATACAATTCCTACACTAAAAACCTAACCAAAGGAAAGGTCTGCGCGTTACCAAGCATAGAAATTATTTGCCTCAGATTCTACTGTCTTACTCAGGATATCCTGATACCACTAAAATTATGAGCATTTGAAAAGACAAGGGAAAACGTGCAAAAGAGACAAAGCAACAGAAGCACATACAGTTGAAATTGTCTGATGAGGAATTTAAAATAACTAATATGTTAAAATATGTATTATCTATGGCTACCTAACATCACAGAATTTTAGCCATTTAAAATATCAGAGGCCCCTCTCTTTTTTTTTTTAAACTGGAGGCCTTACTGTTTAACTGAGAGGATTGGTGAGGCCCACCATTCAACTCTTCACAGTGCCTTTTGTATGACTATATTGTGGCATCAACTTTGATCTTTCTAAGGCCTTAATAAGTTAACTCTTGGCTTTATCTCTAGAGCTTGCTTTTCCTGGTAGTGTCCTGGATTTGAAATTTATTCTGAAGACTTTTCTTACTTTTAGCATGTTTGCTATGTGGAGAGGCTGAGAATCTTTGGAAGTATGAAAGTCTGACTCATTTTGGTTTAATAGTCTTGCCTTGAATTTATCTTTTCTTCCAATTCACAGTAAGCCCCAGGAAGAAACCAGGCAGCACCTTCAACACTTTACTTGAAAATCTCCTTAGATTTAGTGGTTATCCACCTCATTAGGCACATTTCTTACTTCCCACATTACTAAAGATGGTATGATATGGGTAAACTTTCTGCTACCACATACAGTGCTTCCCTGTATGTGGGATTACAGTGATGTCTTTCTAAGACTGTTTTTTTCAGTTCTTTGCTGGCTGTTGGCTGCCTCCCTCCATTCCTTGTTTCAAGTGCCTCTCCGTATGGCAGCTTATAACTTGGCAACTGGCTCCCATCAGAGTGAGCAAGAATAATCCAGACGGAAGTCACTACCATTTGTAACCTAGTCGCTTAGAAGTGACATCCAGTCAATTTTGAGAGTCACTAGGTCCATTCAAGGGGAAGGGATTAAACAAGGACATGAATATGAGGAGACAGGGATCACTGGGACCCATTTTAGAGGCTGGGTACCACAATAACACTGTGATTTTCTTAAATTTAACTTATTTAATATATTTTCTGTAGTTTCCTTCTGTTTTCTACATTCACAATCATATTATCTGCACGTAAAATTCTACTTTCTAATCTGTATGCATTTTACTTTGATTTCTTATATTATTGGACTGACTAGTAACTCCAGTCAGTATTGAATGGGAGTAGTAATAGCTGACATTCTTGTTTCATGTTTTAAGTACAAGGTTCAAGAGAAAGAGTTTTTTTCATCCTTGTAATAACTCTAGGTTTTTATAGATTAGATGCTCCTTATTAGTTTGGGGAAGTTCCTTCAGTCCCTAGATTGTAGAGGTTTTATCATGAATTGGTTGAATTTTGACAAATGCCTTTTCTGTATTTATAGATGATCATAGAACATTTCTCCTTTATTCTATTAATATGGTAAATTACATCATGTTTCAACTCTTACATAAGTCTTGCTTCCCTGGGATAAACTCATCTTGGATGTATTATCTTTTTATATCTTTGGATTTGGCTTTGCCTTGGCTATATTGTTTTTGTTTTTTGTTTTCTTTTTGGATTTTTTTCAGCTATATTTATTAGATAGATTGGACCATAATTTTTGTTTTCTATAATGTCCTTACCAGATTTTAGTAGTTAGATTATGAAATGAAATGAGGATGTGCTTGAACTGAAAGAAGTAATCAGTGAGTATGAGAATGCGAACTTTTTTGGGGTGCACATTTAACATGAATGTAATTGATCAAATAACTCACCTGTAAAAGCATTATATGTCATACTATCTCTTATGCTTTGTTCCTTGGAAAATGTGTTTTATTCTTAGCTTTAAAAACAATATACATTTTTGTCACTTGATCCATTCATCAGTTGATAAGACATTTGCATTGGTTCCACTTTTTGGCTATTATGAATAATATAGCTATAAACATTTGTCCACAAGTTTTTTGTAAACATATATTTTCATTTCTCTTGGGTGTATTAGGAGCAGAATTGCTGGGTTGTATGTCAACTCTATGTTTAACTTTTTGAAGAACTGCCAGACTGTTATCCAAAGTGGCTGCACCATTTTGCATTCTTACCTGCAATCTGTGAGGGTTCCAGTTGCTCCATACCTTTGCCAATATTTGATTTTATCTGTCTTTTTTACTATACCTTCCTAGTGGTTTTGAAGTGGTATCTAATTGTTTGAATTTGCATTTGCTTAGTGGCTAATGATATTGAACAACTTTTCATGTGCTTCTTGGTTATTTGTGTATCTTCTTTGAAGAAGTATCTATTTTGATGCTTTAAATTAGGTTGTCTTTTTAGTGTTGAGTTTTCAGAGTTCTTATATATTCCATTCAAGTCCCTTATGAGATATATTATTTGCAAAAATTTTATCCATTCTGTGCATTGTTTTTACTTTTTTGGTGGAGTCATTTGAAACACAAAAGTTTTGGGGATGCCTAGATGGTTCAGTGGTTAAGTGTCTACCTTTGACTCAGGTCATGATCCCAGGGTCCTGGGATTGAGTCCTGCATCTGTTCCTTGCTCAAAGGCAAGCCTATTTCTGCCTCTTCCTACCACTCTCCCTGCTTGTGTGCCTGCACACTCTCTCTCTCTCTGACATAAATAAATAAAATCTTCAAAATAAACACAAAAGTTTTTCATTTTGATGAAGACTAATTTATCTATTTTTCTTTTATAGATTGTTTTTTGATGTTATACATACCTAAGAAACCATTGCCTAATCCAAGAAAACAAAGATCTATGCTTCTGTTTTCTTCCAGGAGTTTATAGTTTAGCCATGATTACTATAGTTTTGTACTAAGTTTTAAAATTGGAAAGTGTGAGTCCTCCATCTTCTTCTCCTTTTTCAAGAATATTTTAGATATTTTGGGTGCCTTTCACTTTTTGTATTACTTTTCGAGTTGGGTCAGCTTGTCAGTTTCTGCAAATAAACCAGCTGAGATTTTGATAGAGATTGAGTTAAATGTGAAGGTTAGTCCTAACAATGTAAAGTCTTCCAATCATGAACATGGAATGCCTTCCATTTATTTGGGTTGTTAATTTCTCTTGACAGTTTTTTTTAAGCTCTCAGTGTACAAGTCTTGCTTCTCCTGTTGAATTTACTCCTTTGTAATTTATTTTTCTTGATGCAAATATAAATAGAATTGTTTCCTTGATTTCCTGTTGGGGTTACTTACTGCTAGCATATAAATACACAATTGACTTTTGTACACTGGTCTTGTATCCCATAACCCCACTGAACTCCTTCATTAGTTTTAATAGTTTTTTAGTGGATTTCTTAGATTTTCTGTATACAAAAGCATGTCATGTGCAGTAGAGATGTTTAACTTCTTTTAGAATCCAGGTGTTTTTTATTTCTTTTTTCCTACTTGATTGCCCTGGTTGTAGTCTCCAGTACAATATGAACTGAAATGGCAAGAGCAGGCATTCTTATCTTACTAGTGATCAAAGGGGAAAAGCATTAGATATGCTGTATTAGATGTGGGTTTTTCAGAAATAGCCTGTTTTTAGATTGAGGAAGTTCCCTTGTCTTTCTGTGTTTTTGAGGTTTTTTCCTTTTTTTAATCATGAATCATTGTTGGATTTTTTTCACTTTTCCAAATCTACTTAGATGATCATGTGGTTTTTGTTCTTTGTTTTATTGATATGGTGTATTACATTAACTGATTTTTGAATGTTAAACCAACTTTTCATTCCTGGGATAAATCCTAATTGGTCATGATTTACAATCCTTTTGTTATGTTTCTGGATAACAAAACATGGTTTTTTTGAGGATTTTTGGATCAATGTTCATTTGATACTACTCTGTAGTTCTTAGAGCCCTTTTGACATAGATTGTTATGTCTCTGATTTCTTAAAGCACCTGCATTCCTTTAGATGATGTTTTTAAACTAATAGCCAAATGTTACAATTTGTAAAGAGGGCATTAAGGTGATTGCACCAAAATATTTTTTAATGATGATAGCTCTTTTATTTTTCACCATTTATTTACTATTGCTTGAAAACAGTATGTCTCTTTCTCTTTGCCAAATTCCTATGAAATCTGTTTCCTTCTCTAAATCTTACCTACTACTAAATTGATGTTCAGAATTTATGAAATGGAACCAGCATATCCAGCTTCCAAACATAAGACATTAAATAGGGCAAGAACTTTATCTGGTTGACCATAGAGTGAGGTGCAGTTCTCTTTAGAATAGAGGCTTGCTGCCTTGACCTTGTCTTTCACATTACTGTAAAAGTACCCATTCCTGGAGTATCTGGAAGAACATCAGGGTTATGCAAAGCCATAAAATAAATCTTTTTCTAGAATCTAGTTTTACTAGAAAATTAAGAGTAGGTGAGTGTGGGAAAATGTTTTATATTAAAACAGGGAAGATTGTTTTATGTAGGAAAATGCAAAATGTGCAGAGATGTTTAAGCAAAAAAATAAGACTTCAAAGAAATTCAGTACTTTTGGCACAATATTCAGCCTGACCATCCAACTCTAAGGATATAAATTCTCTCTTCTTGATAGATAAGAATACATTTTGTGGAAGTTTTTGAAGGAAACCGTTTTAACAGTCCAGTGTTTTGTTGTTTTTTTTAAAAAATATTTTATTTATTTATTTGACAGAGATCACAAGTAAGCAGGCAGAGAGAGAAGGGGAAGCAGGCTCCCTACTGAGCAGGGAGTCCAATGCGGGTCTCAATCCCAGGACCCTGAGATCATGACCTGAGCCAAAGGCAGAAGCTTAACCCACTGAGCCATCCAGGTGCCCCAACAGACCAGTTTTAAATAGTTTTAAGTAGATGCATTTTTTTCAAGTTTTTATTTAGATTTAGATTTATTTAGATTTAGATTTTATTTAGATTAGATTATTTAGATTAGTTAACATGTAGTGTAATATTGGTTTTAGGAGTAGAATTCAGTGATTCATCACTTACATATAACACCCAGTGCTCATCACAAGTGCCCTTCTTAATACCCATTGCCCATTTAGCCCATCCCCCACCCATTTCCCCTCCATAACCATCAATTTGTTCTCTATAGTTAAGAGTATCTTATGGTTTGCTTCCCTCTCTCCTTTATTTCCCCTCCCATATGTTCATCTGTTTTGTTTCTTAAATTCCACATATGAGTGAAATCATATGGTATTGTTTTTCTCCAACTGACTTATTTTGCTTAGCATAATATACTCTAGCTCCATCCACATTATTGCAAATGGCAAGATTTCACTCCTTTTGATGGCTGGGTAATATTCCATTCCATATACATACCACATCTTTTTTTTTTTTTTTTAAGATTTTATTTAATTATTTGAGAGAGAGAGAATGAGAGAAAGAGAGAGCATAAGAAGAGGGAGGGTCAGAGGGAGAAGCAGACTCCCTGCCAAGCAGGGAGCCCAATACGGGACTCAATCCTGGGACTCCAGGATCACAACCTGAGTCTAAGTCAGTTGGTTAACCAACTGAGCTACTCAGGAGCCCCATACCACATCTTCTTTATTCATTCATCAGTCCATGAACATTTTGGGCTCTTTCCATAGTTTGGCTATTGTTGATAATGCTGCTATAAACATCGGGATGCATGTGCCCCTTCAAATCAGTATTTTTGTATCCTTTGGGTAAATACCTAGTAGTACAATAGCTAGGTTGTAGTTGTAGTTCCATTTTTCACTTTCTGAGGAACCTCCATACTATTTTCCAGAATCGCCACACCAATTTGCATTCTGACCAATAGTGTAAGAGGGTTACCCATTCTCTGCATCCTCGCCAACATCTTTGTTAATTTTAGCCATTCTAACAGGTACAAGGTGGTATCTTGTCGTGGTTTTGACGTATTTTCCTGATGATGAGTGATGTTGAGCATCTTTTTATGTGTCTGTTGGCCATCTGGATGTCTTCTTTGGAAAAATGTCTATTCATGTCTTTTGCCCATTTGTTAACCAGATTATTTGTTTTGGGGTGTTGAATTTGGTAAGTTCTTTATAGATTTTGGATACTAACCCTTTATCAGATATGTCATTTGCAAATATCTTCTCCCATTCTGTGGACTGCCTTTTAAGTTTTTTTTTTGATTGTTTCCTTTGCTGTAGAGAAACCTTTTATCTTGATGAAGTCCTAGTAGTTCATTTTTGTTTTTGTTTCCCTTGCCTCTGGAGATACGTCTAGTAAGAACCTGGTATGGCCAAGATCAGAGAGGTTGCTGCCTGTATTCTCCTCTAGGATTTTGTTGGTTTCCTATCTTACATTTAGGTCTTTCAACCATTTTAATTTATTTTTGTGTGTGGTCTAAGAAAGTGGTCCAGTTTCATTCTTCTGAATGTTGCTGTCCAGTTTTTCCAACACTATTTGTTGAAGAGACCGTCTTTTTTCCATTAGATATTCTTTCCTGCTTTGTTGAAGATTAGTTAACCATATAACTGTGGATCCATTTCTGGGTTTTCTGTTCTGTTCCATTGATCTATTTGTCTGTTTTTGTGCCGGTACCTTACTGTCTTGATGACTATAGCTTCAGCAATCAGACAACAAAAAGAAATAAAAGGCATCCAAATTGGCAAGAAAGAAGTAAAATTGTCAGTTTGCAGATGACATGATACTCTACGTAGAAAACCCAAAAGACTCCACCAAAAATTTGCTAGAACTGATACACAAATTCAGCAAAGTTGCAGGATACCAAATCAATGTACAGAAATTGGTTGCATTTCTGTACACTGAAAATGAAGAAGCAGAAGGAAAAATCAAGAAATCAAGAAAGAAAAATCAAGGAATCAGTATCATTTACAATTGCACAAAAAACCGTAAGATACCTAGGAATAAACCTAACCAAAGAGGTAAAAGATATACACTCTGAAACCATAGAACACTTAGGAAAGAAATTGAGGATGACACAAAGAAATGGAAAAATGTTCCATACTCATAGACTAGAAGAGCAAATATTGTTAAAATGTCTATACTACCCAAAGCAATCTACATTTAATTCAATCCCTATCAAAATACCACCAGCATTTTTCACAGAGCTAGAACAAACAATCCTAAAATTTGTATGGAACCACAAATGACCCTGAATAGCCAAAGCACTCTTGAAAAACAAAGTGGGAGCATCACAATTCTGAACTTCAAGTTATATTACAAAGTTGTTGTCCTTTTTAACTTTTTTATCCTATTGGTCAAATATTTCCCTTCCCTGTATTTAGATTCTCATTTTCTTAATTAACTAATTTCTGTTCTCCACATGAGATAGAGGATTAAGTCTTCTTATATTACTTTGTGCTCTGAGAATGCTTTGATGAAAAATGTAGATCATGATACCAGATATTTTCTTGTACATATACCTCCAGGGAAATATTATTGAACATAAATTTAAAAAGACAGATTTCAGAGTAGATATCAAATCTGGAGGCTATTTTATTGGCAAGTCCTCTGCGTTTAAAGGTTGTATTAATATATGTGCTCGTATTAAGTAGGCTAATAGGCCACAAAGAAGCCATACGTATCTTTAGATAGGCCTGCAGAAGAAGTGTTACCCTTCATGCTTAGGTTTATAGCCTTCCAGAGTATAATAATTGCTAAAGAGTAGTCTAATCATAGCAGCATAACAGAAGAGATTAAAACAAAGGAGCCATGTATAAACAGTGCAGCAACAAATTTTTCAAACATACTCCAGAAATTGAATTTAGAAGAGTGATTTTTCTAGATAGAGTAGCTTAAGTTTTGGGAAAATCTCGTTGTAGACTCTGGCATTGTGAAATTATATCTATAAGCATTTCTGCCCTCAGTGATCTTTAGAGTTTTCGTGAATCTCCTTCAGGCCCAACAAAGAGAGTAAGTGAATATTGATGAATACCTACGTGTTTTGACCTGGCAGGCTCTAGAGATAATCTCTGTGTTTAGTTTAATGTTCAGGTAAACTTGGCATTCTACTTTTTTCTTTTCTTTTCTTTCTTTCTTTCTTTTTCTTTTTTCTTTTTTTTTTTTTTTACTGTTTTTCTGACCCTGGAGCTATGCTTGTTGACAAAACAGATCTTTGGTCCATTCCTTACATTTATAGGGACCTTTATGAATAGTCTTGAAATGATGGGGAGCCATTTTTATGTTCCTTTTGGATACCCTGTAATTGACTAAAGTTACTTTGTTATTTTTTTTATAGTAGTCATTCAGTAAATTTTTTTTAACAGATTTCATTTATTTGAGGGAGTGTGTATGCGGGCACCAGCTAACACCAGCAGGGTTAGGGGCAGAGGCAGAGGGAGAAGGAGAAGCAGACTCCCCACTGAGCAGAGCCTGACAGGGCCTAGATCCCAGGACTCTGGGATCATGACCTGAGTTGAAGGCAAATACTTAACTAACTGAGCCACCCAGGTGCCCCTTCACTAAATATTTTTTAAAAATTAAATGAAAATAAATCTTTTCTTGTCAACTTAGGAATTTTACTCTCTAGTCATATCTTTAAGATTTTATCAGTCTAAACAGAGAGAGATTTTGCTACATATTTTCTCACCTTGACAGTGGTTTTTTTCTCCTTACAATATATAGCATCACTGGGGCACCTGAGTGGCTCAGTCGCTAAGCGTCTGCCTTCAGCTCAGGTCATGATGCCAGGGTCCTGGGATCGAGCCCCGCATCAGGCTTCCTGCTGCAGGAAGCCTGCTTCTCTTTCTGCCACTCCCTCTGCTTGTGTTCCCTCTTCTCTATCTTTCTGTGTCAAATAAATAAAATCTTGAATCTTATCTATCTTCAATCTATATATTTTATATAGATATATTAGATATATATAATAGATACATATATATATAATAGATATATTATCATTTATATTTTTTAATTTATTCATTGTTTTTAGTAACTTCTTCTTGGGTTACTTTCATAACCCAAGGTGGGGCTCAAACTCTAGTCCTGAGATCAAGAATTGCTTGCTCTTCTGACTTAGCCAATCAGGTGCCCCTCATCTTTATTTTGTGCCTAATCCTACATATTTGTCACTTTTTATGTTATGCCAAATTTTACATCTTTATGCTTTTTAGTATTTCTCTTAACTACTTTTTCTCTCATCCTATGGCTATAGGTTTTGCCTAGATTATAGTATTGTATGCCTTGCGTCTTGACCAAATGTTTGAGAACTTCTTTCTTATTCCTTTATGAATGCTCTCCATATTTATAAAGGATGTATGTACAGTGTTAGGATATTTATAGTAGTGAATTTAGCTGGAGAGAATTTTTAAAAAATTGTCTAGTCTATCTTTATCTTCGTGAGTGAGAATAATGATGTTTAGAGAAGAAAGCACAGTTTTTCTCATGTCCCCATGTGTACATCGTTTTCCACTTTGCACTTTGGGGGTTTACTTGATTTGGACAGTATCTTGGCAAAGATGTTTCAGAAGTGTTTCAGAAGGCTGACAGATTGAAGATTTAGATGGTAGAAAATAATTCATGGTCCTAGAAAGAATTCACAATTCTAGAAAGACTGAGAGGCAGCAGGAATTATTTCGAAAGGTAGGGCAAGTGTGCTTGAGAGTAGTAGCAATAAAGGGGAAGACCTTGAAAAGGGATGGCAACAATGGAGGCAGGAGAACCTGAGACCAGGGGGTAAATTGTCCTCATGTGTCTATTTGTTTAACTGTCTGGATTCCTTGTACTTGTTTTCTGTTTCAGGTTACCCTCTTAGAAGGAAGGGCCTGAGTCCCATTCATGGGCCTAATAGTATGCTAGACATAAATAATAGGGGTTGGGGGAAATGATTTTAATGTGATGATGAGCAAGAAAACATAAACCTCTTTTTTGAACACTATTGTGTGCCATGCTCTTTCATGTAAATTATTTCAAAGACAAGATGTAATCAACTCAAACATTCAAAAATCGAATTTTCATTCTGTTACCTCATTGATTTCAAGTATCTCCACGAGAAGGCTAGCAACAAAGGAAGGGCTATAGAGTTCATGTTATTCAGAAATTGCTGTAGTAGAGCAGGGGTCTGGAAGGAAGTAAATTCTGGAGCTCAAAGGAGTCCCCGTGGTTTTCCTTTACACATATTGCTGTGTGATCTTGTAAGATAAATGTTGTACTCTCTTTGGAGGCATAAGCAAGAGTCAGAAAATTCAGGGCAAACATTTCTATGCACAGAGTAACATGAGAAATAGAGTTGTCATTTTAAGATAAGTTTTAAGGTTGTTCTTGTTTAATTGGGGTTTTAAAATTTCCCTCCTGTGCTCTTGTCAGAAGTCACCTCTTTTTGATAATATTGAGTTGGAATACTTCTCAGAGTTAAACATTAAAGATACAGATTTTTTTGGTCAGTGTTTTTTTTTTTTTTTAAGGTTTTATTTATTTATTTGACAGAGAAGAGGAACCACAAGTAGGCAGAGAGGCAGGCAGGGAGTGGGGGAAGCAGGCTCCCTGCTGAGCAGAGAGCCCGATGCGGGGGCTCAATCCCAGGACCCTGGGATCATGACCTCTGCCGAAGGCAGAGGCTCAACCCACTGAGCCACCCAGGCGCCCCTTTGGTCAGTGTTTTTTAACACTTGTAATTCTTTTTGGACTAAGAATGGTTGTAGTTTTTTTTATGTTAATGCCATCTTTTTATTCTAGTCTGGTTACTTATATGCTACTTTGAAATGCAGGATATCAGTACCAAGGAAAAGAATAAAATTAATTACCTATGTGTATATAATGAAATATTTAAGAGATATATAGATTGTTTATTTCATTGAAAGGATTTAAATAAAAATATGAAAAAGATTCAAATCAAAATAAATTAATTGTGCCTGTTTTGATGAGAAATGAAACTGTGTTTTAAAAGTCGGATATTTTTCTGTCCTGGATTACAATTGGAAACTTATATTCTATGTTGGACTTTCCATATTTAAGATACATCTGATGATTGGGAACATTTTTGATAGAAAAATCCTGTTCATATTTTATCACAAAGGTATGCCAGATTGCCTTATGAGAGGTTAATTTTAAAAAAAAAGCCAAATATAGATTATCCCTGAAGAAAACAGCACACCTCTGGGAGAAATGTGGTTTTGGTAGATGACAGCTGTAGGCACATATTTTCTTATTCTCATAGGCATTTTCTTTTCATTTTTGTATTTCAGAGTAAGTGAGGAAAAGGAAGTGACAGAAGAACGATTCCGAGCCGAACAGGAATCATTTGAGAAGAAGATCAGGCAGTTGGAAGAACAGAATGATCTGATCATCAAAGAAAGGGAAGATATCCTTTTTGAAAGTCCTCTTTTTTAATGTGCAGGAAGTTTGACTCTTTCATGAAGAAAATGTAAGCTCCAGAGAAATAATTGTTCTAATTTATAACAGGGAATAAATCTGCATGGGCTGCCATTTTTAGGCAATCAAAACGACACTTAACAGCATGTGCTGTTGCTTCCTTTGTGCTTGATACGGCCACCCAGCTGTTCTGCCGCTGCTGTTATGCTGCAGAGCACATATTTGTCAACTAAAAAAGACAATAAGAAATTTGGGCATTAAAATGTAGTGTTGGAACTTTACTGAATTCTGTTCCACTACTCTAACTGAGCCTGAAACCTCTTCGTATTTTGTATTTGGCATTCTTTCTAGCTAAAGCTTTGACAGCCCTAAGGAATTCTACTCTGAAATCATAAAAATTTAAAAAAAATCCATTGTAATTTGTAGATGTCATAATTGGTAAGTGTTTACATTGCAGCATAATACATGAAAATTCTCATGGAGGAGGAGACTATTGGGTTTAGAACTAGAGAGAGAGGTGTATGTGTGAGTGTGTGTGTATGTAATACATATTGCACTATTTGTAAGAAAGTAAAATAAAAACTGGTATTTTAACTTAAGAATTGTTTGTTAAGGTATATGCAAGTTAAAATAAGCATATTTCTGAAGTTTCTTTTGGCTATTCTTTGTTCTTTGGATGTTTTTGCAGTGGTATTGATATAAAAGAGAGGTGACTATCCTTAAAGTTAGGGTGATAGATTGGCCAGCTGAACTACTATATGAATACTTGAAGGAATCAGTGCCCATATTGGCAATATCATTATTAACTTCATCACTAATAATTATTTCAAAAGCTCTTCAAGTGTTAAAATTACCATACATGGACAATAACTCTACCTTTGTGAACACCAGGGAAATAGAAATGTAAAGGTATAAATAATTTACTTGGGAAAAAAAAATTTAAAAAATGTAAATGTAGGAGCACCTGGGTGGCTCAGTGGGTTAAGGCCTCTGCCTTCAGCTCAGGTCAAAATCCCAGGGTCCTGGGATCCAGCCCCAAATCGGGCTCTCTGCTCAGCAGGGAGCCTGCTTCCTCCTCTTTCTCTGCCGGCCTCTCCACCTACTTGTAATCTCTGTCTGCCAAATAAATAAATAAAATCTTTAAAAAAAAAAAAAGTAAATGTAAAAAATGAGTTCTGAATTTCTGTGTTTTATCAAAAAGTGGGAATACACAATTGGAAATTAATATAATCAGAATTTTTGGATTTGATTTGCTGAGCAGGACATTTATAAAGTTTATTTGCCTACAATTCTAAAGGTGTACTTTCTCAATTATTTCTTTTCTATAACTTTTAGCATTTGAATAATTATCTTGGATCTTCTCTTTTCTTTGCCTTCATTGACTTTATTGTACTAGGCTGTCAGCTCTCAGGTTAGACCTGCTTTTGTGATTTTCTTCTTGCTTCTTTTCTCTCTCTGGGTTAAAGTAGTGCTGTTTAGTTGGAACTCACAATAAACTGCTCAGCCACTTTGGTCCTTCACTTGTCACAAGGAATAGTGACTTGGACTTCCAAGAAAAGGTAGATTAGGAATATTTTTATTTGTAACAAAAATTCTCATTTTACAGCATCTTTTTTTTAAAGATTTTGTTTATTTATTTGATAGAGAGCATGGGAGAGCACAAGCAGGGGGAGCAATAGAGGGAGAGGAAGAAGCAGTCTCCCCGTCAATAAGGAGCCCAGTGCGGGGCTAGATCCCAGGACCCTGGGATCATGACCTGAGCCGAAAGCAGACACAACCATCTGAGCCACCCAGGTGCCCTCCACATAACAACTCTGGAGATAAGTGGCATCTGGTATTGCTTCAGTGGCTTAAAGTTTTCAGCACTGGATCTCCACAGTTCTCTTAGCTTGTTCTAATGGTTGCAGAATGGTTGCTCTAATTCCAGATATCATCTTTGCCCTAAGGCAGGGAGAAGGCAGAGGAAGGAGTTCTGGCAGTTGTGACTCAGTCTCCTTTTTAAAAAAAAAAAAATGTGAAATTTTTCTCAGGGCAGTCCCCACCCTGCTCCCCCCCACCCTGCCCCCAATCTCCAGCAGTCTTTCCTGAGATATTTATTATCCAGAACTTCATTACATGGCCATGCTAAGCTGCAAGAAGGGCTGATAAAGTGGGCATTTTCCTTTCCAATCTGGTAGCAGAAGTAGGGGAAATGGAAGCCTCTTTCTATAAAAGGGAGAGGAGGTGATGATGCCTTGACCTTCCTGAGACCAAAAAAAAAAAAAAAATAGTATTAAGTCCACTGGAATTGGCGTAAAGTGGGGAAATAAGGTGAGAAATGGAGATAGTAGACAAGTTTGAAAGCCTGGCCAAAATTAAGGCCTTGTTTATTTGGTAGTGTGCTTAACCAAGATGTGTAGCTATTTTAGCACTCTGGTCAAGAGTCATGGATTTAGTGCTGAAGTGTAAATTCAGCATGGCTATGAATGGTTTTCTCTATTAGTCTAAGTAGTAAGATACCCCAGGTGATTGTAGTAGCCCAATTATTCATTTCTCCAATCACTTAGCTCAGGGATCAGCAAGCTACTGCCAGGGGCCAAATCCAATAGGGTGCCCGCTAAATCTAGCCACGCCCATTCATTCCTGTGTTACCTGCCGCTGCTTTTTGCATTGTGGCTGCTGGCTGAGTAGTTGCAACAAATACCCTGTGGCCTGCCCCGCCTAAAGTACTTATTTCTGGTTCTACAGAAGTTTACTGACCCCTGATCTGTCTTATATGCTAAAAACGGAAGGAAAAAGCATGTCAGTAAAGTCAAAGACTTAGACATATGTCACAGTTGGAAGTATTTTACATATGATATGAAAGGATTTGACTTGAGCATTTATTATCATTGTGAATGAAGATTGGTGTGATACCATTATCAAAAATTGAATTTGAAAAATTGAAGGTTTTTTGGAATCACCAAATGATAGGTGGTATTTGTGGAACTGTGGAAGAAGGGAGAGAGGAAGATATGATTTAAAAACAGTGACACCCATGGTTTTTATTCCAAGTAGATTGCTCAGGTACAAATCTCCTTTACTAGCATAAACCTGTCAAAGGTTAATATAGACGATTTTACAGTACATAAAACCCTATAAAACTTAGAAACATAAAACAAGGTTATAATTTAAAACAATATAATTTTAACTACAGATACATTTACCTATCATACATGAATGATTCAAACTCTTTCATATACATGAAATCAGATAATATTAGGTCATTTTACAGTCTGTTTCTGTGTGAGGATCTGTATGAATTCAGATTTTTGGAATTTTAAAGACGTGTTGTACTAAATTTAAGGTTTTTTGTTTTAAAAGTTCTAATAATTTGGTTTATGGCACCATACGAACACAGACCAGTCCCTTGGTGAAAAAGAGAAAAGATATTTTATGTGTTTGCATTTGGACCAGGCTTTTGAAGATTTGTTCTTAATAGTGAATAGAGAATTTACTACTAAAACATAAAAGTTCTTGTAATTTTCAGTCTTTGAACAAAGCTTATTTCCTGAGAACTTAATTCTGTGAATAAATATGCCATTCACCAAGTCAAGCAGTCTGATGAACCTAGTAGATTTTTGCCTACCTAAATGAGTATGAAAGGAGAGATAAATCTGAAACTTAGAGAGAAATATGTCCAATTGGAATCGTTCTGAAGCATATTAGCAGGTAATAGTTTAAGACACAGAAAATGTAGTCATTAGAAAAGTTGATTAATATTTGAGCTATTGTATTTTCAGAGCACATGTCTCAGGTCAGGCTGATACCAAAGCTTACAGAAGGAAAGTAGTCTGATGTTCGCTATTTTAACTGGCAGAACAAGGGAAGTGATAGAGAAGTACAGTGGCTTTAGAGACAAAAATCCTGTTTTAGTGCTGGTAAGCTATCTAACCTTGAAAAGCTAGTGTCTAACCTTGAAAAATTAATGAACTTAGTTCTGAGTCTCTGTTTTCTTCTATGATATGTGGATAACTAATAATGCCTTCTCATTTCTTTGTCTTTCTTCACTGGGGCTCTGATGGCTTTCATCGGGTTATACAAGTATACCTAGGCAGTTTCGAGACCTACTGGGAGAGTGAAAGTGATCTGCTCTATGCTTTATCTTCTAATTTCTGTGTGAGACGTAACTTCTCTTTACTGCTTACGCCTGTTGGGTCCTCACTGAGAGGAAACCAGGTCTGACTTTCCTCTCCCAGAAACTGGCCTGACAGAGATTTTAAGCTGATAGGGGACTTCTTAGGAAAACTATTAAAAACCACAAAAGAACTGAAAAGGCAAGCAGTCTAGAACTCTGCCCACCTAGATAGATCTCAAGGCCTTCATATGATAAATGCAGTGCAGTAGCTAACATTCATAGTGATAATTCTGAGGCTTTGAAATAACGTTAAATTTTTATCCCCTGTTACTTCTTAGTACTTCTAGTACTTCTTTTATTTTAGTAAGACATCTTATATTTGTATATTAGTTTTCTATTTACAGAGCACTTTCACATGTACTTTTTATTTTTTATTTTACTACTTTCTTTAAAGATTTTATTTGTTTGAGATGGGGAAAGGGGAGGGAGAGGAGACTCTGTGTTCCATGTAGAGCCCGAGGCAGGGCTCAAGATCACCACTCAGAGATCATGACCTGAGCGAAATCAAGACTTAGATGCTCAACCCACTGAGCTAGCCAGATGCCCCTCACATGTACTTTCTAATCTTCACAATAACACACTTAAGTGAGGCAGATACTCTTATTCTCATTTTACAGGTAAAGATAGAGGTCTGGAGAGGTGACTGAAACAACCCATTGTATTTCAGAATGAAAGCTTTTGACACCAAGTGGCTTTCCATTATACCAAATTATCTCTGCAGCAGTGAATGTTACAGATATCGAGAAGCCTTACTTTTGCAACTTGCTTTGTAGTTAAAGTACAATCTAATGAAAATCGCTTATTTTGTAGTGCTTTTTAAAAAAATTTTTTTGGTACTTAACCTAAGTTATCCAGAAATCTACACATGTAGAATGTTCCTTAGATTTTCTTTTTGGCTTTTTCATTCAGCCACTGAGCCTTTATCATTTCCCTCTGAAATCCTCAGGCCATTTTTTGCTGTTTCCTTGGGCATGTCCATGCATTCTGCCATTACACTTGTGGTATCCTTTTGTCACTGTCTCCTTCTCTGCTGTCCTTAACCCACTTCTTTTCATCACTGCTGTCAGGTTAATTTTTCTTAAGGACTATTTTTGTTACATCACTTGGCTTTTTAATCCCTTTCTGTGGCTTCTTATGGCCCAAAGTATCAAATGAATATTCTTAATTTTGATGTTTAAACACTCAGTTACTGATATCACGTAACATATGTGACCTTAATTTTTATGCTTCCCTGGTGTGGTCCCTACGTATGAGGTGCAAAAGATTCATTAGTTTTTCCTGCTTATTACAGTTTATTTCTATTTCTTTGTCATTGCTCCTTTTATTAATTTTCTAATTTTCTTCTTTAGTACCTCTATAAGACATGTTCTCTGATAATTTTTTTTTTAATAGTACTTGGTTTTTAGAATTCTTCAAGAATTTATACCTGTACTAACTGCCCTAACTTGTGTTTCTAATGGTTCTTTGAGCAACTGCGGTATTCTTGCAACAGTATTGGATTTTTAATAAGTAAGCTTATATCAGTCTTGGATCAGCTACTCTATACCATTGTGGCTTTATACAAGTCTTTCAATGTAGGAGCATTTTACTGGTATTTTAGGGGAATAAACCAGTTTGCAATGGCTTTGAGTCTAAGACTCAAGTCTGAATATGGGTGAGAAAGTAAAAGCTGTGAAGAAAAGGAGATGCTGTCTAGCCAAAGAGGTATCAATATTTGAAGGAATGTTTTTTAGTTTGTTTAAGTCTGGAAGAGAATTTTGAACATATTTATATGTCAAAACAAATGTGCCAGCCAGTGATTAAAATTTGCTTTCCATCTTACAGTACCTTTTCTGATTTTCAATTCTTCTGTGAAAATGAAACAAATCTTAAATACTGATAAATTTATGCAACTGCTAAATTTACATGCTTTGGAGTATTGAGATATGCAGTTGTGCTTTTCAGTCTCTTTGCCCTCTACTCTGGGTTTAGCAAGATTCATTTGTTTGTTGACGTATGCATTTGTTATTTTAGTACTTGCAGTGGACTGAATTGGGTCCCTCCAACATTCCTATGTTTAAAGTCCCCTCAATGTGACTGTGTCTGGAGGGAGTTCTTTAGGAGGTACTTAAGGTTAAATGAGGTCATAAGGGTCAGGCCCTAATCCAGTAGGACTGTAGCCTTGTAAGAAGAGGAGGTGAGATCTCTCTCTCTCCATCCTTCTTTGCCTCCCCGCTCCCAGCCTTGCACCTTAGGAGGACACATCGAGGTGGCCAGGAAGAGAGCTCTCACTGGAAACCAAACCCTGCAGAAGAGAGCTCTCACTGGAAACCAAACCCTCACTGGAAACCAAACCAAACCAACCAAGTCCTTGTTGTTGGACTTGCCAGACTCTAGAACTGTGAGAAAATGAAGTTCTGTTGTTTAAACCCCTTAGTCTGTGGTACTTTGTCATGGCAGCCCAAGCAGAATTAGACAGTATTTAACATGTACTTAGTTCTTTGGTATTTTTATTCTTTATTCTAAGTATAAGGTGAAAAGGCATTGCAGTGTACCTATACAAGGGTAGTGTTTCTAAACATTATTGTTTTTTCAGATATTAATTCTAATCATTTTCCTTTATTTTTAATTCTCCTATTTGGGCATTAATGCACTTTGAATAATTATTTTTAAAATATGATTTTGTATTATTTTATGAGATTTGCTTTTAGGGATTTCTCCACCTTCTTAATGTCTGAGATCCACCTTCTTAATGTCTGAGATCCTTTTAATATGTGTGGTTTGTACCCATTTTATATTAAAACAAACAGCTTTACTTCCCCAGTTTGATCTTGATAGTGTTTTTATTTCTTTGGCTTGTTGAAGGCTCCAAATGTGGAGGCTTAGCACCCCCAGAGAGTTGCTTTATAGTGAGTAACACTGGGATTAAAAAAAAATTTTTTTTTATTTTGTACAACTCTTTAATTAAAAAAGTTTTTTTCAGTGATAGTTCTGCACTGACCAAACAGTACTAAATCTGCTTAACATCCGTGTAAAACATCATTTTAACATTTTAAAATTACTTTGGAAAGTTTCAGTAGTTCTTGCATGAAGAACTAGACCTTTAGTAAGTCAGTCTCATAATTATTGTTCAGGAGAGTTCATTATTTTGTTTAGTCTTTTACATTACTGATCTTTAAAGGGCTATTCTGACATCATCTCTTCAGCTAAATCCATTTGCCATACCACAGCTTGTAATTGCCTTAGATTTGAAGAATGTAGTTGATGACTTTATTTTTAAGCGGTAGCAAATTTGTCTTAGTGTTCTTAACTTTAGTATGGCCTAGTCATTTAAACATTTGTGAATGTCTAAATGATTCAGGTGGTAATATCCTCTCTTCAGTTAGAGATTTATACAATAACATTTCCTTTTTTATTTTCATAGTTATACCCAAGATTCTGCATTTCCAAGCTCTACATTTTCAGAAGTAGTAATTACTGTATAGTTATATAATGATCAGAAGTTAACTGAGTGTCTGAAATAGTTTTCCCTATTGATAGATGGTAAGGATTGATGCCTTTTATTAATACAGAAATCCCAATCTATTGAGCTGCTTTCTTAAATCCTGGAGAAAATCCTTTGTGTCAATACCATCTTAAGCAGTCCTTGAATTTCTAAATAAATGTAGCCTAGAAAATCCAAATATCTAAAGATAATATTTGTTGTGTTCCTGTTGGTCAGTTTTCAACTAGTTGTTGGGATGTGTGTGTTTTTTTTTTGGGACCATACTTAGAAGACCTTTCTCCACACAAAAACTGATAAACACAGGAGAAACGGCAAGAGACAAAAGAGTAAATAGGAAATGAAACCAACAGAAAAGAAGGTTAGGAATACTAATTGCCCTAGTGAGAAATTTGCACTAGAAAAAGTTTCACAATAGAGAAGAGAGGCTATATGCTATGCTGACAAAATAGCTACTAGTCTAATGCAGGAAAAAGTTGCCAGATGCCTCTGTCTCAAGATGATACCCCCAAGGCATCAGTGTTAAAAGCACAAGGATGAGTTAAGCAGTCTAGAGGCTAAGGAAATGAGAGGAAGTTTTAGTTTGATGGTAAGTGTAATCATTGAGCGGTGTCATAGCATTTATATCTTCTTATAGTATTATGTAGTAATTTGAAACAGCAGAGAAGTGCTTTATGCTGCTAAGGCAGCTTTTTGATCCTTAAAAATTGTATGAAAAGTCCTTTTTGTAAACTTTCAGTTAATCAGAGACTAGAAGTCTCAAATATGGACTTATCTCAATGTGTATATCAAGAACACTCTAGTACCGGAATCATAAAACTTGAAATCTTGACTTAATTTTGCATTAAACTAGGTGTTTGACCTTGGATAAACCTCGGCGAGTCTTAATTTCAACATGTTAATAATATTTGAACTAGTCACCACATAAGGTGATCAAATGAGCTAAAGTATGCAGATTTTTCAAAACTGTAAATGTTCTATAAAAATTTAAGATTTACAAAAATATGTCCTTGCCCTGAAAAAGTTTACAACATACAAAATAGACATAAAGCCATAGTTGATAAATCTTGCAAATATTTTATTTCAGATGCTATATTTGAAGATTTTTTTTTCCTTTTGGAGTCCACATGTAGAGTTCTGTTGCCCAGAGAATAACTAGATTCCTAATTTTAAAAGAGACTATATATTTTTTTGGAGCAAAATGTTTTTGTGTATATGAGGGAACATTCTTTAAAAATTTTAAAGCATTTTTAAGAAAGCTAATTGCCAAGAGAAATCAGTCAGGAATTGCTAAGGAATCTCCACGGCAGAGAAGAGATCTCCAGGAAAATAACGCAGAAACAAAGCTGAAAAGGCTAAGAGTGGGTGGAGCATACTTAAAGTTATTTTATGAATCTGTGTCAGGATTAAACTTTTTGTGTTTAACAAGAAATGCCAAAGTAACAGTAATCAAAACAAGAGACATACTTATTTTCCATGTAAAAGAACATCTGAGTTTTGGCAGTTTTAGGCAGGTACACTGACTCCATAGGTTTTAGGGAGCCACACTTTTTTAACTTGGCATTCCAAGCGTCAGCACTCGCGCTCATTTTAGTCAGCAGGAGGGAGTCTGCTAATTTTGAAAAGTTGGTTCAATTTAGTTTTAATTTCAATTTGTAATTGTTGGATTTAAAAATATAATTGATTTTTGTGTGTTGGTTCTATCTTTGACCTTGCTAAATTGTCAGTTGTTAATTTTAATAGTTTTACAGATTCCTTAGGATTTTATAATCAATTATGGCATCTGTAAATAAAAACATTTTTAGTTCTTTCTCATCTTTATGCCTTTTATTTCTTTTTCTTGCTTTATTGCAGTACCTCCAGTTAGGTATTGAATAGAAGTGATGA
Source organism: Martes martes (assembly GCF_963455335.1). NCBI lineage: Eukaryota > Metazoa > Chordata > Mammalia > Carnivora > Mustelidae > Martes > Martes martes. The sequence continues at coordinate 35,671,109 of NC_137901.1, read as the reverse complement.
CTGAGAACATCCTTGCCTTGATTTATATCTTAGGGGGAACTATGTATTTCATCATTAAGATTAATATTAGCTATAGGTTTTTAATAGGTGCCTTTTATCACACTGAGGAATTTTTGTTTTCTTTCTAGTTTGCTAAGAGGTTGTTTTTTTTTTTTTCTTTTTTAAGTTGTAAATGGCTGTTGATTATTCATAGCACTTGGCAGTCTATTATCTATTTATTTATTGTCTGTTTCCCTCCTGGGACTTCTTTTCTGTCTTGTGCATTGTTATATACAGAGAATCTAGTGTAGTGCCTAGTACTCAGTATGTACTCAAAAAATAATGGTTACATGAATGAATTGTAATGCCCAAGTCATTCTGCCAGACTCCTGGGGGGAAAACTTAAACTTCATTGCTGGGGTTGCAAGATCATAGCAGTCTACCACCACCTGGTGATACTATATCTAAATTGTAGTAAAAGCTTCTTGGGAGATGAATAAACATATGAAAGCTAAAACTGCAAATGTTTGGACTGCTATGACTGTTAGACTTTTGAAATAAACATGTACTCTTGAAATATAACAAGTCTGCGTCTGAGATTTAGCAAATGTTTTCACATTTAGTAGGTACTGAGGTGTTTTGTGTTTTTCTGAATGCTAGAAAACAGTGAAGGATCACTTTAATTACATATGTTAAACAGAATAAATTGTGAAAGTTGACACAAGTAGAGTGAGAGCAAAGGCATTTCTATGTTTGCATTTCTGCCCTGTCAGCATTTCCTTACTCCTAGGTGTTAGCTAAACTTGAATTTTTAACTACAAGGCTTTTCTAGCTTCCTAATTTCTTGTACTAAATATTTAATGTATCATAGGAAAGTCCATCTTGTGGCCAAAAAGGAAATTTTAGGTTTGTTCTTAAAAGTCCAATACCTTATTTCCACAGAATTCACTGAGACATAAATGTAGAACTGAATGTAGACCTCATTTATCTGTTAGATCAGGGAACATCTTTGAATGAAACCATTTGTCTTCTGTACTGGTATAACTGCCTCTGTGTATTTTCATTTCTTTGCCTCCCTTTTAAAAAAGGGACCAGGTGCCAAAATTCAAATATTAAACATTTCTTATTGATGTTAAATGGTCAATCTTGTAAAATATTGATATTTTTACATAAAGGTTAGCCCTTTTTATGATCAAAATACCCTGGGGTAATGATATTGGGAGTACTGTTTCAGTAATAAAGATTATAGTGTGGATAAGTTCCCTACAAGGCCCCATGATGGTAATACCCCTAGATTTTGTCTTTAAAGAAAACTGCTGAGAGGCAATAATTTTTTTTGTATGTGTCCCATTTTCATTAATGCATGGTAATTGATGGAGTTGCAGTGACTTGTAGCAGTAATGAGTTCTAAACATAATAATGCACTCTTTTCTAATAAGTGAGCACTGCTGGGGTTTAAAAGCATACTAAATCAGTTGCTTTAGTATGAATTTATTAGTTTTTTTCAGCATTAGCTTTAATAGTAGTTATTTACATAAGCGTACATCCCATTAACCGCCATCAGGGCTGGAAAACATGCTGAACTGTTCATATTTTCATATAATTATTGAACATAATGGTTTCATTTGCATTTCTAAACAGTGATGTTTCTGTCAGCCTTGGAAATAGTGTCTTTACGCAGTCCCTATTTCACATCCACTTATTTGACATCGTTAAATTTTATGCTAATGTGCTTCCCTAGAATATCATCAGTAGGACAGATGCTTGTGCTTTAATATACAAATCAGGGATGCTTTTCCATCCCCCAAATGGCGAAGGAAATTTAAAAAAAAAAAAAATCTGCACTTTTAGATGAAGAGTCTGTCTCCATTTAAATAGGTTTATGAAATAAAACTTTCAGGATTAAATGTTATAATCTGGTTTTCTCTTCAAAATGCTTCGTTCATTACAAATAGCTGTCTACCTGACTAGGGTTAGTTTTGTTGTCTTGACTGAGGAGGTGAGTCTTAGTAAAGATCTTGTTCGTTATGAATATTTAGAATTCTGCTTCTGCAGGGTTGATCTTGAGATGCACATTTTTCAGTGCCTTTGAATATATCAGACCACAGTGTTAGTTCTGAAAGTATTCTCTATAATTTTGTTCCTTTTGTTTCTTACGCTGAATTGTAATACCTCATGGTGGAAACTTATGTTAATGCTCTCAGGCATCTAAGCTCTTTGTATGCATTTAGGAGATGTTCAATGTGGAAAAAAAAATGAGTCATTTGGTAGGGGAAGGGTGCAGGATGGGAGGCCAAGAGCATGTCAGTGAGGTAACAGAACTAATATGGCAGGACAGGTTTTATGAAAAAACTCCTTGCCTTTTGGACTGCGTGTATGATCAGCTTTTGTTTTTGCGCCATTTGTGGATGCTTTTGTGAATGTTGTCAGTTGGATGGCTGGAAAATTTTAAATCAGAGCAATACACTAAAGGATTGTCTTGAGAGTAGATTCAGGTCTTTTTGGTTCCCATTCTGAAGGTATTGCCACTTCTCCATCTTTTGAAGCCCCTTCATTTCAATAGCTCATGGCAGCATTTCACCATTGACTCTTAGTGGACCTGCTATACCAGAGCTGACTTTGCAAAGTTCAAAACGCAAGGTTGGCAATCTGGCAAGATAGGGTAAACAAGCAGCTCTAAGAGGATTCTTGCCCCAGATTACTTGCTAAAAATATATTAGAACTGATACAGCATAAAACCGATATAGCATAAAAAGATTATTTGCATAGAAATGTTGTTTGGCCTAACAGGTCAAGAAGCAAGTGAAATTTTTGCAAGGACTTCTGTTCTTTAGGGAATTGTCAGTGAAGAAATGTGGTAAGGATTGTGAAGAAACTACAATAGAGGTGGAGTTTCATAACTATTGCTTTTACCCCAACTTTTCATGAATTTTCCATATTATCTCTTACATAGTCTGCAATTAGGACTTCTCACAGTGATAGAATCTTCAACTATCATATTGAAAACATTAGTCATGGGACCCGTGGATGGCGCAGTTGGTTAAGCGTTCAATGTGACTTCATCTGACTCTTGATTTCAGCTGAGATCATGATCTTGGGGTGGTGAGATCAAGCGTCACATTGGGCTCTGAGCTCAGCACAGAGTCTGCTAAAATTTCTCTCTTCCTCTTCCTCTGCTCCTCCTCCTCTCTCTCTCTCTCAAATAAATAAATAAATCTTTGAAAAGGAAACATAGGTCGTACCCTTCTATTAAGGGCAAATGTAGCCTACATTGTTGATAGACAGCCATAGGTGCATTTTTTTTTTTTTATTCTGAAAATCTAGCCTCACTTCTCAGCAAGGCAATATTTTCAGCCATTTATAAAACTATTTATGATTGCATTCTTCAGCAACAAAGTTTTTTGGTTGGGTGCAGTTTGCCACAAAACTAGAAATACACTCCCTGTTGCTAAAACATACCGTTTTGCTTTTCCTCCTCATCCACATTTGTACCTTTTCTGGGAAGAGGCTTAATGTTGAAATGAAAGTTTCATCTGCCTGTTCAGTTTTAAAGTGCCATGATACTTAATTTGACAAGTAGTAGAACTTTTACTACCCTTAAGACAGGAAAAGAAGTGTGTGTTCAGTGCCATGTGACTGATTTCCAAGCCCTGACTTAGGATAAAATAATTCTAAATTTTGTTTTGGGGCAGTTTCTTTGTAGATTTCTTGTAAAGTTAAAAATTCAAAAAAAAAAAATCAGATATTTCCCATAAAGTGCCAAGTGGATGGGAGGACATTACATGTTTGTTTATACTTATTTTCTTTTTTAAAGCTGGGGCAACACAACTACCACTTCCTTTTTAGAGATGATGAAGGTACTTAGAAATAAACCTCAAGCACTGTGAGTTGCCTGAGCACCACCTGTTCCGCTAAGCTGCAGGGACTCTTTGATATTCACTGTGTTACACCTGTTCAAGGAGACTTTAATTTAGGGGATTTGATTTTTCACTGCATAGATTTTCTTTATTTTTTCATCATTTACTAGGACAGTACTTACTCTTAGAATTTTCTGGCCTCTGGAGATACTACAAATATGTATCTGTTAATCTTTCCTCAACTCTATTACTAGTGCTAGTATTTGAGGAAATAGAGTCAAGAGAATACTTGATAATTAATGCTTATTCAATTACAAATTTTTAACCAACTTTTTCCTGGTTTTAAAGACAATACATGTACATTATAGAATATTTTGGGGGCACCTGGATGGCTCAGTGGGTTAAAACCTCTGCCTTCAGCTCAGGTCATGATCCCAGGGTCCTGGGATTAAGCCCCGCATCCGGCTCTCTGCTTGGCGGGGAGCCTGCTTCCTCCTCTCTCTCTCCCTGCCTGCCTCTCTGCCTACTTGTGATCTCTGTCTTTCAAATAAATAAATAAAATCTTTAAAAAAAAAGAATATTTTGGAATAATACAGAATATTTCTTCCTTCTTGAGATTGTCAGTTTATGTCCCATTCCTCTTTCCCCAGCTCATCATTTATCATTGAGGAGCTACCTGAATACAAGTAGCTCTAATTTGACATTTGACGTCACTGTGGACGTTACAGGTTTTCAGCTCTCTCACCTTTAATTTTGTATCAGTTAATTATGCTTTATTTCAGTTAAAATATTAAACATCTTTTTTAAACACAACAGAAAAGTCAGCCAAAAGATGGTTAATGGTATCTATTTACAGTAATAATTGGAAGTTCAGTTGTCCAGTTGCAACAGTTCTCTCCCTCAGTTTTGTGGTTATGCTTAGGTCTTTCCATTGAGGCAGGGGAGGGAGGACTCAAATAAATAGACATCTGAAATTGATATGATTTTAGAGGAAATGTTGGGAAAAGAAAATTTCCATGGAGCCCAGTTAGTGTTTTGAACACCTACCTATGCTTTACTAAGCCTGGTATTTTGATAGCTTTGTGATGTGTGTGTATAACTGTACCTTTGAATCTTCAAGTTCCATCTCTGAAAAATGAAAATAATTATAGTATTATTTATATAATATATATTATAATATGTATAACATTATATAATACACAGTATAATATAAATAATATATATTTTATATATAGATATGTAATATATAAAATATTTATGTAGAATTATAAATAAAATATATAAAATATATAATTCAAAACGAGTTGTTTTGAAGATTAAATGAAATAATGCATATTGTATGCTTCGTACCATGACTAACCACATTAGAATCACTGAAAAATATGTTACTTTTTTTTTTTTTTAAGATTTTATTTATTTATTTGACAGAGATCACAAGCAGGCAGAGAGGCAGGCAGAGAGAGAGAGAGGAAGGGAAGCAGGCTCCCCGCCGAGCAGAGAGCCTGACGCGGGTCTCGATCCCAGGACCCCGGGATCATGACCCGAGCCGAAAGCAGAGGCTTCAACCCACTGAACCACCCAGGCGCCCCAATATGTTACGTTTTTATCTGTCACTGATTTTCTACAAGTGGGCAAAACTAATGTGACGCTAGCTTCCTTTATTCACTTTCCCTCCCATCTTCTAGTCCCTTGCTACTTCAAAGGCAACACCCAGGGACTTGTTAGAAATGCAGAGTCTTCGGCCTCATGCCAGACTTTATTTTTTCAGAATCTGCACTTTAACATTATAGCACTGTTTTTACTCATTCCTTGCAGCAAGGAGTGTTCTGTGTAAGAGAGATGGGCAGTGGAGCTTTTACTCTCTTGTCTAAGTTCTCACTTCCCAGTACATAGCTTCGGATAGGATGGAATCACTGTGTGTAGGAGTGTATTCTGTAAATATGTATTTACTGCTGTAAGGTGGATTTTCCTACAAATGTCAGACGTGTGATGCAAAGCTTCTATATGCATATTGGTTTTTCATCTACTTGTTCTTTCAGTTATTGAAAAAAGGAAATTGAAATCCCTGAGTATAATTGTGGATCTATCTCTCCTTGCAATTCTATTCGTTTCGTTTCCTGTATTTGGAAGATCTGTTTTTAAGTGCATAGGAGTTTGAGATTCTTATCTCTTTCTGATGAATTGACCCCTTTATCATTATGAAATGACTTTTTTTTATCCTCATTAGTTTGTTCCAAACTCTACTTTGCCTAATATTTATTGAGCAACTCCAGTTTCTTTTGATTAGTGTTAGCTTGGTATATATTTCTGTCTTTTAACTTTTAACCTATTTGTTGCTTTATATTCAAAGCACATTTCTTGTAGCCAGAAAGTAGGTAAGTCCTGCTTTTTTATCCAACTTAATATCCATATCTTTTCACTGGGGTATTTTTTTTTTAAAGATTTTATTTATTTATTTGAGAGAGAGAGAGAGCATGAGCAAGGTGGAGCAGTGGAGGGAGATGGAGAAACAGACTTCCTGCTGAGCAGGGAGCCTGACATGGGGCTCGATAAGCTGAAGGCAGATGCTTAACTGACTGAGCCACTGGGCACCCCTTCTTGGGGTATTTAGACAGTTTACATTTTGTGTGATTCTTGATACAATTAAGTGTGAGTTTATCATTTTGCAGTTTGTCCCATTTGCTCCTCTTTTCCTTTTTTCTGCCTTCTTTTGGATTACTTGAATCTTTAAAAAATTTTATTTTATCTCTTTTGTTGGCTTATTAGGCTATCACTCCATTCTTTTTGGTATTTGATGGTTGCTACAAGGTGTATATATTCATCTTTAATAATAGTCACCTTCCAGTGATGGTTATACCACTTCAGCTACCTTACCATAATATAGTATCATTTCTTTCTAACATTTGTGCTGTTGTCAAGATACAGCTTAATTTTTTTCCCCACACCTTACTATTTTTGTTAAATAATCAATTCTTTTTAAGGAGATTTAAATAACAAGAAAAATATCTTATATATTCACCAGGTAGTTACGACTTTTAGCGCTCTCCATGAAGTCTGTATTTCTGTTACCACTTCCTTCTGCCTGACAGACTTCCATTAACAGGTGTTGTTATGAATTCTTTGTTTTTTGCATTTAGGAAAAAGTCTATATTTTGCCTTCATTTTTTCAGGTTTATTCTGCTCAGTAATTTACAAATGTTGCTCTACTGTCGTCACACTGTCATTTCTACCAGTGAGCATTGGTTGCTGTTTGTCTTACTACCTTACTTTTCACCTCCAGGCACAGCTCATTCACTGTATCTCATATCTGCAACATCTCATTATTGCTAATAAGTACTCATCTGTGTTTTTGCAGGGCTCGATATACTCCATTACTTTTTATCGGTTAATAGTACTCTGTTCTATAGATGTACCACAGTTTGTTCATCTTGTTTATTAAAGGATATCTTGAATGCAATTATGAAAAAAGCTGCTATAGATATTCACATGAAAGTGTTTGTATGGACATAAATTTCAAATCAGTTTGGTAAATACCCAGGAGAATGTTTGCAGGGTTGTATGGTAAAACTGTTTGGATTTGTAAGGAACTGCCAAATGCTTTCCCAGAGTGGCTGCATGATTCTACATTCCCACCAGCAGTGAACGAGAGTCCCTCTTGCTCTGCATTCTCACTCACAGTGGTTATTTTCAATTTTTTGGATTTTAGCCATTCTAATAGGTGTGAGGTGATAGCTTATTGTAGTTTTTAATTTGCCTTTCACTAATGACATTTGGTTTTGGTCATGTTTTCATATGCTAATTGGCCACCTGTCTTATGTTCTTTGATGAAATATCTGTTCATATCTTTTGCCTGTTTTTTAAGTTGTATTGTTTGTTTTCTTATTGTTGAGTTTTAAAAATTTTATATAAATTCTGGATACCAGTCCTTTATCAGATACATGATTTGCAAATATTTTCTCCCAGTCCAGTCTGTGGCTGTCTTTTCATTCCCTTGATAGTGTCTTTTTAATTATGGAAAAATAGTGTCTTTTTAATTATGGAAAAATCCATTGTTAAGAATTTTTTTTCTTTCATGGTTCATGCTGTTGATACATCTAGAAACTTATCAACAAATTCATGGTTATGCATATTTTCTCCTATGTTTTCTTTGACAAGTTTTGTCACTGTGCTTTACAGACAGGTTTGTAATCCCTTTTGAATTAACTTTTAAGGCTTAAAGTCTATCTTGGTTCAGTTTTGGATTTTGTCTTTTTTTTTTTTTTTTGCATATGGATGTTCACTTGTTTCGGTACCATTTTTTGAGAAAGCTGTCTTTTATTACTGAGTTGTCTTTGCCACTTTGTTAAAAATTTTTTGACTCTGTATCAGTCTGTTTTTAGGCTCTCTTTCTGTCCTTTTGATTTATGGGTCTGTTCTATTCCCAATTCACACTGTTTTGATTACTCTAGCTTTACAATAAGCATTAAAATCCTATAACATGAGTCCCTGAACTTTGTTCTTTTTCAGAATTATTTTGGTCATTCTAGTTTCCTTTTTTCCTTATCAGTTTAGGATCACCTTGTTGATACCTACCAAAAAGCTTACTGGGATTTTGATAGGATTGTGTTGAATGTATATATCAGACCGGAAAGAATATGCACCTTAACAATATTGAATCTTCCCACTTATGAACATGGTACATCTCTCAATTCACTTAGATCTTTTTTTAATGAGTGTTTTGTAGTTTTCACCTATAGATCTTGTACATGTTTTGTTAAGATTTTACGTAAGTAATTTTTTTGGTACTAATGCATATTAACTTTTTTTTTTAATAGATTTTATTTATTTATTTGACAGAGAGAACACAAGTAGGGGGAGCAGCAGAGGGAGAGGGAGAAACAGGCTCTCTGCTGAGCAGGGAGCCTGATGTGGGGCTCAATCCCAGGACCCTGGGATCATGACCCAAGCCAAAGGCAGATGCTTAACTGACTGAGCCACCTAGTGCCCCGACTGAGCCACCTAGCTGCCTCTAATTTGTATTAACTTTTAAAATATTTTCAGATTTTAATTTTTCATTGCTAGTATAAAGGAATGCATTCATCTTCAGTATGTTGATCTTGTGTCCTGTAACTACTAAACTTACTAGTTTTATGAGGGTTTTTTTGTAGATTCTTTGGAATTTTTTTAAAAGATTGTATTTATTTACTTGAGAAAGAGAAGGAAAGGGAGAAAGCGTGAGCAAGGGGGAGGGGCAGAGGGAGGAGAAGCAGACTCCCGCTGAGCAGGGAGCCTGATACGGAACTGGATCCTTAGGACCCTGGAATCATGACCTGAGCTGAAGGCAAGTACTTAAACCAACTGAGCCATCCAAGTGCCCCCCGAATTAGTTTTCTGAATTATGTTCATTTTAACTAATTTGAAATAAAGTCAGCAAACTTCTTTCCTCCTCTTTGGAATATACTTAAAAAGGAATGTGTAAAACATGGTTCTTCCCTCCTTATGGAGAAATTGCTATTTGTCATTTTTTGAGCTTGATAGCTTGATAGCTCACTTAAGAAAGACAGTTGTTCTCAAGACAGCAAAGTAATTTATTTTCATTTATTTTATCAATTTGCAGACAATTTGTCTGGAATCCATAAAGTTGCTTTTTTTTTTATAGCTAATTCTGACCATATGTTTGCAGACTTAGGAAACTGTGTTAAGTGTTAATATATTTACATGGGATCACAAGACAGAATTTTCAGCTATATGAATCCAGAATGTACATTAATTACATATTTTAAAAATTGCCAATTATTTATAATAATTTACCACATGTAAATGGAGCAGCTTTCCCCTTTTTCATTTTTTTTCTTTCTTTTTTTATTTTTTTCTTTTTTTGAAGTAGGATCCATGTCTAGGGTGGAGCCCAACATAGGGTTTGAATGCACGACCTTGAGATGAAGATCTGAGCTGAAGTTAAGAGTGGGACGCTTAACTGACTGAACCACTCAGGCACCTCCTCCCGTTTTTATAATACACAATACTACGAAATGAACTTTATTGCCAGGGCAAGTTCAAGAAAGTATCCCTATTTCTAAGACCAAATTGAAGTGCGCTTTATTATCTACCTAGGCTTACTTAGTAGAATGGATCCAGAGTTTGTTTGTGTGGTAGATTTGGCCCCAGTTCTATACCCATTCCTAAATTCACTTTCCGTGTGACTTTATAGTTACATATGTTTCCTTTCCTACTGACTTGGGCTATAATCATATTATTTTGATCAAACAGAATGAGGCAGAAGTTAAAGATATATGCCATTTCAAACCCAGTCATTGAAGAAAAAGGCCTTGAGTGTTTCCCCTTGTCTTACTCATTGCTGTTATTGTTGTGAGAAACATGCTCAGGAGGATAAAAAGTCTTTGGAACCAGTCCATGCTTTATTGCCCGGAGTGAATATGTCACATCATCAGCTCCCCAGAAGCTTCCCCTTCTGGCTCATTCCAATCACTACCACCCCTCCACAAGTGGTGGCTTTGGTGAACCATGGGTTACTTTTTACCCTCTTGCCTTGCACATCCCCAGTTGTTTGGCAGAAATCCTGAAGGAAAACCAGCAATGTGTTTGAAGTTCCCCAAATCTACCAAAAGCTCTTTTGGTTTTGTACTCTTATGTTCAAAAAACACTTCATGTAACAGTTTAGTTTTTAAAAAAAAATTTCTAGAATCAATTTACAGTGTAATTCCTAAGATCTTGGCATTTTTAGCCTGTTATTCTACCTCCTTCATGACCATATTATAATTAGGAATTAGAATTGTGGCTGTGAATCCTTGTTAGCCATTAGGTACTTACGACATTCTTCTTTCAGAATGCTTAGCTTACCAAGGCAGGAGAGAATACTTGGACTTTCTATTAAAAGTGGTAATGTGTGTTTAAACCAAAAATGGCTTTGGTCATTTATCAATTGGAATTCCCATTTTCTCTTTAACTCTCTATTACTTCATTGTGACCTTGTACAAAGGCATTACATGTATTTTATCTACTTTTAAAATTTGCTTTATTTTCTTGGAAAGCAAGCCATCTGCACTTAAAGCATCTCAGCAAGAAACACAGACCCAAAGAAAGGAATTCCACACAGCTGTATAGTATAGTGGTTGAAAAAAATATAAGACCTATTTGGATTCAGTACAAGGATATGTTCCATTTAAGTTGCATGAATTTGGTCAAATTATTTTTTAAGCCTCGTACTCCCCCTATGTAATATGTGTGTGTATATGTATAACAGATTCTATCTCATGATTATTGAGAAGGTGATATATGATGAAAAGACATACATAACTTTAATATAGTGCTTGGTAAACACAAAGAGCTCCTTGATGGTATTATTGTTATTGGTAATTACTACTACTGTTGTTCGATATTTCACTGGAAATAGGAAGATCTAAGCAATTTTTCAAGGCCTTATTAAAAACATTTTTCTTCCTATGCTTTAGGCATTGTAGGCTTTAATATCCTATAGATTACTATTAAGACCTTGAGACATGTTTTCCCTCCAAATCTTTTAATCTTTTAGTTATATGTATCTGTTTATATGAATTTTTCAAAATAGTCATATTCATTTTCTTTAGCTGCTATAACAGATTATCATGGACTTAGTGATGTAACACAACACAGATTTATTATCTTACAGTTCTGGAGGTCAGTTCAAAAATCAGTCTCAGTGCTGATTACAGTGTCAACAGTGCTGCAATTCTTCCAGAGGCTCTCGGAGAGAATCTTTTCTCCCCTCCTTTCTCAGCCTCTAGAGTTTGCCAGTATTCCTTAGCTTCTGGACCTGTGATAATCCAACCTTTTTTCTGTCATCGTAGCTCATTATCTGACTCTGACTCCTTTTCCTCCTTATGAGGACCCCTGTGATTATATTGGGCATTCCCAGATAATCTAGGATAATCTTCCTATCTCAAGATCCTTAATTTAATCATATATGTAAAGTGACTTTGTCTAGGTAATGTGACATATATTTACAGGAATTTGGGATGAGGACATGGAAATCTTTGGGTGTGTCAGTATTCTGCCTGCCACAGTCCATCCTCTGGCCCCTAGAGATTACTCTGTCTGTCCCACATGTAAAATACATTCACCTCATCCCAGCATTCTTACTCTCAGCCTATTACAGTTTCAACTGAAAGTTTAAAAATCTCTTCAAAATCCTATCAGCTCAGAAGTTCAAATCTCATTATCTAAATCATCTAAATTAGGCATAGGTGAGGTTCTGGGTACAATTTATCTTAAAGCACAGATCCTATCCATCTGTGAAGTTGTGAAGTTGAATAAACAACTTATCTGCTCCCAAAAGGCAGTGGTGGGACAGGCATAAGATAGAGGTTGTAAATATTCTCATCAGAAAGGCAGTAAGTGAAAGGAAAATGGAGTTACTGGTTCCTGGCAATTTTGAAATTCAGCCTTGGAAAATCCATTAGGTTTGAATACCTGGGAAAAATCCTCTTTGATTTGAGGTTCTACTCTTGTGGACTCATGGCTCTGTCCTTTGAATCATCTTTCCTTTTTCATGAAGGCCAGCACATGTTTGCAGCTGAGTAGTTTCATCAGCCTGATTCTAGCTTATGGTATTTGGGGAGTCCAAGAACCTTCTTTTATTTTGTCCTCTCTCTGCCCCTAGGTAAGACAGAGCTACAGGGCTTTTGGTTTTTTAACATTCTCGAGAACCTTGTGGATTTTCCATGTATGTCTTGGGGATTCCTTCTGTTATCAGTGGGCTCCTCTGTATGTATTTCCTGAATGATCCCATCTTTCTATCTGGATTCTGCCTCAATGGCTGAAGGTATCTGAGTCACATGCCTCATCTGTTCTAAGATCCTTCCCTGTGTTTGAGTAATATGACTTTTTGATCTTCCCAAGGCAATATCCAGAGGTTGCCTAGCATATTTTTGGGCAAAGTCCCCTTTGCTATTTAATGTAACATAGTCACAGGAGGGGGCAGGGGAAGGGGTAGAAGGAGAGGTAGAGAGACTCTTAAGCAGGCTCCACGCTCAGTACAGAGACACAGGCGGGGCTGGATCTCACAACCCTGAGATCATGACCTGAGCTGAAATCAAGAGTTGGATGCTTAGCTGACAGAGCCACCCAGGGACCTCAAGAGTTTATTTTTTTAATTCCAGGTACATCTCTAGTAATACACTCCTCCCCCACACACGTATTATGTATATATGCATTTGTAACCAAATAGTGTTACAGTAGCTGTTATTCATTAGGGCAATATATGTATTTTGGTTATAGCATCTTGGACCTCTGATCCATTATAATTTGTTTTTGACACAGCAGAAATGACTTCCTGTCTAGCCATTTGTACTTCTAATCTAAATTAAATGGTATATTTCTCATTTCCTCTGGCGTTTGTGTGTGGATTTGCATTATCTGATTTTAAAATATTTTTATAAATTTCATAAGGTACCTGTGATTTATTTAAGTACATTTTAGGCTTTTCAGTTTAAAATGACATTTTAACATGGCTCAATTTAACTTTCTTTTTGTTTTATCTGGTACTGCGCTCTGTAGAATAAATTCTCATTGATGAACTCATACTTCTATGTTTTGTTTCATATCTGTTTTGATTTATCTAATCTTCATCTAATGTTACTTTCCAAAAGTCTTATTAGATAACACAAAAATATTGTCAAATGTTCTGAAGCTTCCCATTGGTCTCTTCAAATCAGTCTTATTTTGTATATATCTGACAGGATTTTTTTTTCTTTTGTATTTTTGTGCTTAAGCATTGGCTATTCTAGGAACTTTGTAAATATTTTTTGAAGTTGTGTTCATTGTTGATGAAATGCATTTTTAACACTCAATCACCTTTCCAGCATCTAATACATTTTCAATCTTTAATGTTATTTTGCAGTTGTAAGTTGTTGTTTAGTAGTGGATATTCACTACAGTGCTTTAGGGAGAGTTGTGGCAATTTTTAAGGAGCACAGTAAAGTTGTATATCATCAATTTTTTTAAAATTATTTTTTAGAAACGTATGTTAATGCTACAAACTTTTAAGAACAGCTTCTTAGTTTCATATGCACTGAGTTGAGAAACTATTTGTCATTTTTACCGTTGTAAACACTTTTACATCTTTTAATATTCACCCCTTTAAGAATGATATATTTTTTAAGATTTTATTTATTTATTTGTCAGAGAGAGAGAGAGCCTGTGCACACAAGCAGAGGGAGCAATAGGGAGCAGGCAGAGGGAGAAGCAGGCCCACCGAGCAAGGAACCAGATATGGGGCTCAGTCCCAGGTCCCTGGGATCATGACTTGAGCCAAAGGCAGACACCCAACTGACAGAACCACCCAGGTGTCCCATCCCAAGAGTGATAATATCTGATACATTTCATTATCTCTGATGTGATTTTGAGAAAAAAAGAAAGTACAATAAGGCTTTCTCAATAGGCAGGTATCAAGGTAACCTGTAGTGATAAGAATAAATAATGGCAATGTAGAAAATAATAGTGATTTTTATTCATGTTTACAGCTCAGAAAACTGAAATTCACAGAGGTTGTATAGCTTGGGCAATCAGTTTTTAAGTAGTCTAGCAATTTGGATACAGCTCTTGCTATACTTGAAGTTCTCTTTTTAATTACCAGTGATACTTTTATGCTAGACTAGCAGTTGGTTTTGAGATGAAAACTGAAATAGATGACATATTTTATGTATTGTATTGAGATAGGGTGTCCTAATTGATTATAAATACATACAGTTGGTTGGGCGGCTGCCTTCGGCTCAGGTCATGATCCTGGAGTCCTTGGATCGAGTCCCGAATCGGTCTCCCTGCTCAGCAAGGGGTCTGCTTCTACCTCTGACCCTCTCCCCTCTCATGCTCTCTCCCTTTCTCACTCTCTCTCTCAAGTAAGTAAATAAAATCTTAAAAAAAAAAAATACATACAGTTTTCCACACCTCAAATAATTTGCTTATATGCTTAAGTATCCTCTAATTTCCAGTAATATTACAGAGATTAATGTTTAAGTGGCAGTCTTTGCCATATTGACAGGAACATATATAATCTTGCCATTTTATACAAATAGTCACTTCATACAATTAAGTGTTTAAAAGTCAGTTGACACCATTTCAAATATTTTATTGGCTTATTTTTATTTATGCCCAGCCTGGCCATTTTATTTGCATTAGTCAACTTCATGTTATACAGCTGTCTTGTCCTAAAACAAGTCTTCTCTTCAGTTCAATCATTTGCCTTCCTTTTGTTTATTCATGTTGTTGTCTATTTTCCATGCTACAACAGTGTCTATTCTCTATCAAGCTAAGTCTCTCCCTTGCTAGCTAAGGGAATTAATCTTTTGTAACTCACCCTATTGGGAGATGTTCTACCCTTATTTTAAAATTCTTTATTAATTACTTATAAATATTTATACTACATAGTGTGTACTTTTAAATAGTTTTCCCTGAAAAAAGTTTTCTACTTTGTTTTTAAGTGTGTGTATATACATATTTTTTACTTGTTACGGTAAATTTTCATATATATAATTAACTTACCAAAAGTCTAAGTTAATATTTTTATTCTTCACTCATTGGACACATTAATTCTATTAACTGTACTCTGGTTTGTATGTTGTCATTTTTACATATTTGAGTTAAAGGGTTTTTTTTTTTAAAGTTTTGAGTTACAGCTTAAAAAAAGAACACACCACAAATTATTTCTTGCATCTCAGACCTTCTACCTGGCATCAGATACCTTCTGTTTCAAGTATATTCTTTAGCGCTTTTCTTGTGTGTGTGAAGATTTCTTGGTGTTGATCTAAACTTTTGTTTGCCTAAAAGTGTTCTTGTTTCAACTTCATTCTTAAAATTCTAAGTTGATGGTTACATTTTGCCAGCTCATTGAAGATCTCATTCTCCTATCTTCTGGCTTCCATTTTTGTTCCCTCTAGCCATCTGTTTGCATAATTCTCAGTCTCTTCTCTGTATGTGTTTTGTTCTATGGTGTCATTGTGGCGAAACTAGGTACGAATTTCTTTCTATTTTCCCTGCTTAGGGATCATCTGTTATCTTGAATCTGTCAATTTGTATTTCATTTCTAGCAAAACATTTTTAGTTGTTATTCCTTATATATTGCTGTTGCCCCTTTCATTCTTTGCCTTCAGGCACCTTTGAGTAGATACATTTTTGATCACTTTATTTTATCCTTTATATCTTGTCATCTCCATATTATCTTTGTTTCTGTAAGCAACATTCTGGCTAACTTTTTCAAATCTCTTTTAAAACCTGTTTCTCTTCTCTTTTCTGTCTAAGCTACTGTGTTAAGCCCTTCCATTGAAATTTTAAATGTCAGCCATGCTTTTATTTAGCCAGAAAGTTATAGTTAGATCTCCAGGTCTGTTTGGTCATTCTTTATTGTTTTCTGTCCTCTGTTCATGTTTTCATCTTTCTGTTTTCTTCAATTAGGCATATTAAATATAATTATATGAGGCCTTTTAAGTCTGTTCCTGCTGTCGTTTTGCTGATTCTCACTTTTGGTGTTTTATTGCTGTTTAGTTACTGATTTTTTTTTTTTCTGTGAATTGCGTATTTGCAGTTTTATCTTTGGAAATTCTTGGAGGTTTGTGATAAAAGTAGGTTTTTCCAAAGTAGATTCAGGTTTTTTCCCAAAGTGCTATCATATAATGCTCTCTGTATTGTAGATTATCATTTTGCACCACCTGGGTAGTATAAATTTTAACTGAAAATATACATGAAGGCAGTTTCATGGTAGCAGATTCTTAGGATGATTTGTGTAAGTTTTTCATTTTCCTACCATAGCGTCTTTATAACACAAATGTAGGAAAGGGATTTAAGAAACAAAGGTTGCTCAGTTGACTCTATTTCATGTGTGTGTGTGTGCACGCACATGCGCCAAAGCACATAAACATGTGCTCTACAAGGGAATACCCTTTGATGAGACAGCAAAAATACTGGAGATGGTGGTGGAAGAGAAGATTAGACATTAGCTTTAAGCTCTCATACTTTGATTATCTTCATAAAAATCCAAAGGAATCTTAAAAAAAAAAAAAAAAAAACTCCTAGAACTATTAAATGAGTTTAAAGTATTATGGGATAAAAGATCAGTATACCAAAAAAAAAAAAAAAAAAAAAAAAGTCAATGTACAAATATCTATCACAATGAAGAACTGGAAACTGAAATTTTAAAAACTGCCATTTACAACATATCCCCCACAAATGAAACAATTTGATATTAAATACATACAAAACTGAAGGCTAGGGCGCCTGGGTGGCTTAGTGGGTTAAGCCTCTGCCTGTGGCTTAGGTCATGGTCCCGGGGTCCTGGGATCGAGCCCTGCATCGGACTCTCGCTCAGCAGGGAGCCTGCTTCCCCCTCTCTCTCTGCCTGTCTCTCTGCCCATTTGTGATCTCTCCCTCTCTCTGTCAAGTAAGTAAATAAAATCTTAAAAAAAAAAACCAAAAAAAAACTGAAGGCTAAAAGCTACAAAGTATTGACAAAAGAAATTAGAGAAAACCTAAGTACATGGACAGACCAGCTGTGTTCAGGGAGTGGAAGATTCAGCAAAGTCAAGATATTAATTATCCTAGAATTCAAGATCCCTATCAAAGTCCCAGCAAGATTCTTTGAAGATATAATCAAGGCAATTCAATTCTAAAATTTATATGGAAAGATAAGGAAGTTGGAATATTTAAAATAGTTTTTTAAAAGAAATAAAAAGTTGAACGACTCCCACTACGCAGTTTAGCTGGAGTAATCCAATGTAATACTGGCAAAAGAATAAACCTATAGATTCATGGAATAGAATAGAGACTCCAGAACTGGAGCGACACAAGTTTGGCTACTGATTTTTGACAAAGGTGTAATAGTGACCTTGGTTGGGACCAAAGTTCTTTGATAGGACACTGAAATCATGATCCATAAAAGAAAAATAATGATTAATTAGGCTTTATCAGCATAAAAGTTATGTCTGTGCAAGACACTGTAAAAGAGAATGAAAAAAAAAAAAAGACTGCAAATAAACATTTGCAAATTACATATCCAACAAAGGAGGTAAACTCAGAGTATATAAAGAAGCTTCAAAATAAGAAAACACCCTCATTTTGAAAAGGAAAAATATTAGAACTAACACGTAGGAGAGGAAAAATTTCTTCTTCTACCCTTTTGAATTCTCAACTGGGACCCCTGTAGCAAAGGCTAGATTTACAGCAGAGAAGCATATAAATTTATTTAATATAAGTTTTAAGTAATACAGGAAGCTTTATTAAAAATGAAGACCTGGGATGCCTGGATGGCTCAGTGAGTTAAGCATCTGCTTTCAGCTCAGGTCATGATCCCAGAGTCCTGGCATCAAACCTGCATCAGGCTCCCTGTGCAGTGGGGAGCCTGCTTCTCCTTCTCCTGCTCCCCCTGCTTGTGCTCCTTCTGTTAAATAAATAAATAAAATCTTAGAGAAAGAAAGGCAGACCTGAAGAAATGGTTAAGCCTGAGCATTTATGCTGTTTGATGAAGAGTGAAAGTCATGGAACACTGTGGTAGGACAAGCGTGAACAAAGTGTAGTAAAATGTGGGAAATTTATAGCAAAGCCTGTTTTTTCAAATTCCACTGTCCCTTCATCTTTGGAGGTAAAGATGTTCTTTTCCTCTGGGTATAGGAAAGCCACCTCTCATATAAAAATGTTATAGTCTACTTCAAGGGAAGGTTCAGAAAGTTCTTTCTGCACATTCCTTATTTCAGATTCCTTCAGCTTGAAATACGCAGTATGTCAAAGTGCCATCCAGCCATATTTGGGGGTTAGTGTGTCCTGAACCCTAACAGAAATGGCAAATGTCGCCAAAGATAGCATACAAATGGCAAGTAAACACATGAAAAGATGCTCAACATTTTTACTCATTAGGAAATGCAAATTAAAGCCACAATGAAATACCATTTCATATGTATGATGGGTAGAATCTTTAAAAATATAATAGTGTTACTCTGGTTTCTCTTCAGATCATGTAAGTCTTTCGCCTTTTACTAAAAATACAGTAGTATTGTCAATGATACAGCAGAACTGGAATTCTCTTATTTCTGGTGCTATGCAAATGGCATAGCCATGTTAGAAAAATAAATTTAAACATAAATTTATTGTATGACTCAGTAGTCCCAGCTCTAGGCATTTATGAGAAGTGAAATGAGAAATGAAAACTTATCACACAAAATCCTGAATGTAAATGAATTTTAGCCGCCCTACACATCGCCAAAAATCAGAAACAACCCAAATATCTCAGTGAGTGAATGGACATACAAACTGGTAAATCCATTTGATATAATACTACTCTGCAGTAAAAAGGATCAAACCATTGTTATACACAACAACATGGGTAAGTCTCAAATGCAGAGTTAATCATATTTTCATGTTCCAAAGTTCAAGGACCTGGAGTTTTGCATAACAAATAACATTAATGTACTGAATGAAGTTTTTCCCTGTCCTAGATAAGTTGTTAGTTTAGATAAATCTTCAGATGAGTATGGAATTACTCAATCCTTTCACTGTAGCAAAGGCCAAAAAAAAAAAAAAAAACCCAACAAATGGCTCTAATTAGGGATCTCTGGACTTTATATATGAAATGCTTGAATATATAAATATATATGCTCTATGGATATAGTTTATAATAATTATATTAGGCAACTTAAGGCATCACATTACTATTACTAGTTCTTAATTTTCATGGACCATATTGAAAATTTACATTTTTAGTAATATCTTGAATATAGGGTTCAAATTAATCTTTAAACATTTTTATGAATTAGGCAACCATATGTGAACAAGGAATTACGGATTTTAAATTTTACTTAGTCATCTTATGTAGTCAGGCTGCATCCTTTGGTTTGTTTCAATTGGGAGTCTTAATGTATCCTCCTTTTATTTTGTGGACCCTGTGAGATAAGGATCAGGCATAGTTTTTACTGATAAAGAACCTAGGATCTGTGTAAAGAAATGTTTACTTACCTTTGGTCACAGAAATATTCTCCTGTGTTTTCCCTTAAAGTTTTAAAGCTTTGGCTTTTATGTTTAGAGTTTTTGTTTTTTGTTTTTTAACTTGAGTTAAAATTATATATGCTGTGAGGTAGGGGTTGAAGTAGTTTTTTCCGTATAGCTAGCTATTCATTTGTTTCAACACCATTTGTTGACAGACTTTCCTTTACCCATTGTTGCTATGTCATCTTTGTTAATAATAAATATCTATTCCTAGACTCTCTGTGACTTACTTCTCACTTTTTTATGCCAATACAATCTTGATTACTGTGGCTTTGTTGTAAATGTCTAATTGTTCGTAATTTGTCCAGATTGTTTTGGCTATTCTAGTTCTTGGCATTTTTATACAAATTTCAGAAATAGGGTGTCAGTTTCTATTAAAAAAAAACTTTCTGGGATTATGATTAGGAGGCTGTTGAACTCATAAATTAATCAGCAGAAAATGGACATCTTAATAATAATGTCTCTTCCAGTGTCTGAAAATGTTACATCTCTCCATTTAGTTACTTGTTTAATTTTTCTCTCCAGTGTTTTAAAGTTTTCAATGTAGAAGTTTTGTGTACTTTTTGTTAAATACATTCCTAAGTACTTCGTTCTTTGACATTATTTTACATGGAGGTTGTTTAAAATTTCATTTTCCAATTTGCTGCTAGCATTTACCAACATAATTAATATTTGTCCACTGATCTTGTACATTGAAACATTCCTCAGCTCATTTATCAGTTCACACAGATTTATTGTTGTTCTTGTTGATTCCTTGGTGTTTTCTACTTAAATAATAATGTAATTTGCAAATAGAAACAATTCCTCCTTACCCATCTGTATACCTTTAATTTTTCTCATAATTTATTTTCCTGGCAAGACCTTCAGTACAGTGTTGAACATAGCAGACATCCTTGCCTTTTTTTGATCTTGAGGAAAGCATTGAGTCTATCATATTGTATATATTAGCTTTAAGCTTTTCATAGATTTACTTATCAAGTTATGTTTCCTTCTAGTTTAGTTTTCTGAATATTTTTATTGGGAATGGATGTTAAAACATGCCCAATGCTTCTTTTGCATTTATTTGAAAGTATCAGACAGTTTTCCTTATTTAGTTAAAATGGTAGGTTTCATTGACTGACTTCTCAAATACTAACCTCTTATTCCTGGGAAATAATTCCTTATCTGATCGTGATGTATTATCTTTTTATATATTGCTGGATTCAATTTACCTAGGCTTTTATTGCTATTTATAAGATATATTGTTCTACAATTTTCCTTTCTTGTAGTATCCTTTTAAAGTCTTGATATTAGGGTTATGGAGGTCCAATAAAATGGGTAGGGAAAGTTACTTCATCCTATTTCCCCAAAAAGTTTGTGTAAGATTATTCCATTTATTCCATTTATTCCATCACTGATAGAATTCAGCGAAGCTTTCTAGCCTGAAGTTGCCTTTGTTAAACTTAATAGCAAATTTGTATTTTCTAATTCATCATTTCAGTTTTTGTCCATTGTGTTTTTCGAGGCATTTCCTTTTTGTCTGTGTTGAATTTTTTGGCCTCATTAGTTCATAATAGTCCATTATTCTTTTGTTTCAGTACTTTAAGGATGTTATTCTACTTTTTTCTGACCTACATTGTTTCTGGTAAGTAAATTATGATTAGTATAATTTTTTACTTGCATGTAATAAGTTGTTTTTCTTTCCCTTTTCCAAGTAATTTTATTACTAGGTGTGATTTTCTTTCCAGGATAGGGTTCACTAAGGTTTTTGAATATTTACATTTATATCTTTCAGCTATATGGGAAAATTTCAGCCATCATTTTTTCAAATATGTTTTCTGAATTTTTATTTCACTTTCCTAACCTGGGACTTCATGTACGTTATACCTTCTAATATGGTCCCAAAGTTCATTCAATCTGTTTGATTTTAAAATCTTTTTTTCTTTCTGTTTCTTAGATTAGATGATACATACTTAGCCATCTTGAAACTCACCTACTCATCTTTCTGATACTTCCAATTTGCTTTTCAAAGCTCATTTAGTGAAACTTTCATTTCACATTCTGAAATTTTTAATTCTAAAATATCCATTTTGTAATTCTTATAGTTACTCTTTCTCCATGTAGGTTTTCTTAATCTGTTTCTCTATTATAAGCATAGTCATAATAGATATTTTAAATCTGTGTTGGATAACTCCAGCATCTGAGTCATTTTAGGGTCAGTCTTCATGGCTTGGCTTTATGGGTCATTGATTGACTTTTGGAGTTACCTTCTTCATATCATGAATGACACATTATAGATAATTTGTATTTTGTTGTCTCCCTTAAGAGTTTTGAATTTTGTTTTGGTTTGTTTTCCCTAGATTCAGATACCAAACTGTCTTTTCCAAGATGGGGCAGTAGCTGAAGTCTTTGCTCAGTTCATTTAGTCCTAGCTGGAGACTGTGTATGTGTAATTCAAGTGTCAACCCAGAGATTTAAACACAGATTAATACATAGAATTTGTGTACTTCCTTTATCCTTGCTGGAATATTTCTCTTCAGTTCCCCCCAGCCATTATCATCCTTTATTCCCTTCTCTGATGTAACAATAGATAAGACTTTCTCCAAAATGCAGCCATTCTGCTCAGTATTTATTGGAAGCTGCACTTTGGTAAAAAGCCATTAAGAACAAGAAGCTCACACAGTGTTCCCTTCTTCCAGTTGGCAACTCCCTTCCTAGTCTTCCCGTTCCTGGTTAACCTCTGGTACTTTGAGTTAGTTTGGCTTTTTTATATCTGGAGTTTTTGTGCTAGAGCTTTATACTGTTATCTGTGAGAGGTTTGGTTCAAAATAAATTACAAGAACTGGGATTCCCTTTATTCTCCTTTTGATTTGTGTAACATGTGTATGATATTTTCTCTTACTTTTATATTGGCAATTAGTGTTTTTCCCCTTTTCTATTAGTTTTGAGAAAGGTCCTGTCAATTTTATTAATCCTCAAAAAGTCAGCTTTTGGCATTCTAAATTATTTTCATGTCTGTTTTATATTTTCTTCATTTCAGCTTTTATAATGTATTCTTTCCTTCCACTTACTTTGGGCTTAATTTGCTAATCATTTTCTGTCATCTTAAGAAGAAAACTGAGATCATTGTTTTAAGCCTGTCTTCATTTTTAACGTAAACATTTAAAGATGTAAATATCCATTTAAGCTCTGATTCAGATTCATTCCACAAATTGTGAAATACTATATTTGCATTGTCATTCAGTTTAAAATATTTTTGAATTTTTTAAAATTTCTTTTTTGATACATAAGCTATTTAAAATTATATAGCTATTGATTTCTAATTTAATTCCTTTATGCTGAAAGAACATACTCTGTAAAATTTTACCCTTTGAAATTTAATAATAGTTGTATTACAGCCCAGTATGTGGTATATCTTGATGTACATTCTGTGTACACTTGAAAAAAATTTTACAATTTTGGGGGCAATATTTTCTAAATTTAAATATTAATTGGATCAAGGTGCTTGATGCTATCATTTGAAATAATGTTCCTAAGTATATATGCCTTTATTGTTATATATATATATATATATATATATATGGATAATGTGTTTACCCTTTTATTGTTATGAAGTTTTCCTCCATATCTGTGATAATACTTCTTCTCTCAAAGTCTATTTTATTTTATATTAAAATGGTCACAACAGCTCTCCTATGTTTACTGTTTCTGTGATATGTCTCATTCTAATCTTTATACTTACAATCTGTTTCTTTTATTTCCAGTGCATCTCTTATATATAGCATATAGTTGGGTATTTTTTTTAATTCAATCTGACACTATCTGTGTTTTAATCATGAGTGCTTTAGTCTTTTGTATTTCTTTAATTATTGATATGGTTTAATTTAGGTCTTCCATTGTGCTCTTTGTTTATTGTTTGTCATATTTGTCTTTTATCTCTGAGACTCATTTCCTGCCTTATTTTGTGTTAGTTGAATATTCAGTGTATTACATTGATTCCTCTACTGGAATTTTAGCTCTACCACTTTATTGTTTGGTGGTTGCTGTTGGAATTACCATATGCACTTAAAATTACCAAAGTCTACTTAGAGTTAATATTGTATTCCTTCTTGTTAAAAGAACCTTGTAGAAGTGGAATAGCATTCACCCAGTACTCTGTGAACCTTAATTTGTTTACCTTTTGTAGATTATAAGAAGCTTTGGTCTTTGTTCAGACATGATGAGTTATTTGGAACCAATTTGCATCTTTTGAATCTTGCTTTTAAATTTAGTAGAATGTGTCCATATCAACTTTTATTCTAGTAAGTTAGCCCCATTATTAAGATGTGGCCTCTCTGAGGACCCTATCAAATACCTTGTGTATTATATAGTGTCTCTACTTTGATAGGAATGCTATTTTCATCCATGTGCAAGCTCTGCCTTCTATTGGCCAGTGGTTCTTTCACTGACTTCATGGTGTTTTACTCTGTGAGTATGCAGATTGGTACTCAGACAAAGACTGCATCCCTCAGTAGATGTCCAGAACATTCACTCTTTTCAGCACTTTCCCATGTGGTACTGGCTTTGAAAAGACTGGCAGCTGTGGCATGTGGCATGTATGTATGTGTGTGTGTATATATATATATATACATATATATATATATATATATGTCAGTCTATATCTGCGTAACTCAGCAAGCCTACCAGGTTCCGCTTGGATTGCTTCTCACTGTGCTGTAGCCTAGCAACTTCCTTGAGCAGTAAGCTGCGTTGATAGTATGGCTTACCTAACTTTTTCTCATCTTTTCTCTGGTAGCATAATGTGTTGTCCTTATCCTACATCTGAACACAGTTGTTTCATATGTTTTGTCCATTTTTCTAATGATGAATGATAGGAGGGCAATTTTTGTCCTAATTCATCCCTTATGGTGGAAGCAGAAGCTTTTGAAAAGACAAGTTTTTGTTTTTTTTGTTTTTTTTTTTAAAGATTTTATTTATTTATTTGAGAGAGAGAGAGAGAGAGAATGAGAGGGGAGAGGTCAGAGGGAGAAGCAGACTCCCTGTCGAGCAGGGAGCCTGATGTGGGACTCGATCCCGGGACTCCAGGATCATGACCCAAGCCGAAAGCAGCTGCCCAACAAACTGAGCCACCCAGGCACCCTGAAAAGACAAGTTTTTATGATCATGATTAAAAGAGGGGTTTTTGGTGGTTCCAGGTGACCAAAATTCTAGGCATAGTTTTACTTTAGGTCATCTGTGTTCTTAAGTTTAACAGATATCCAGCTTACAAGTTAGTATGACTTAACCTGGTCCATTCTTTTTTTTTTTAAGATTTTATTTATTTATTTGACAGATCACAAGTAGGCAGAAAGGCAGGCAGTGGGGGGGAGCAGGCTCCCTGCTGAGCAGAGAGCCTGATGCGGGGCTCGATCCCTGGACCCTGGGATCATGACCTGAGCCAAAGGCAGAGGCTTTAACCCACTGAGTCACCCAGGCCCCCAACCTGGTCCATTTTTATCAGTATCAGAATCTTCCAAGATTCGTATAAATTACTGGATTTTGAAAAGCACCTACTTAATGGCTGCATTATTATTCTAGGAACCCACTCCTAGTACTCATTTTCCTTTATTCACATTTTTGTCAAAGTACTTGTTACTTCACAAGTGGTTTGGAAATTTTTGAAAATATTTTTTTTACAATGACAACTTATATCATTTAGTTGTTGCACTTTTTTTTAAGATTACATAGATATCAGCAAAATAGGGATAGCATTTAACACCATTATGAGGTTTTTCTGAGTATTAACACCCTTGTCTTTGTTTGCTATGTCTTGAATATTTTAAGAAATAGAATAGTACTGCCTATGTGCAGTACTTAGAAGTTTTTAAGACTGAACATCACATACAAAAGAAGAAAAGTTTCAAGTTGATAACCTCAGCTTTCACCTTGAGAAAGTAGAAAAAGAAAAAACCAATGAAACTTGGTGTTCAGGACAAAGAATATAGTAAAGATCAGGGAGGAAATCAGTGAAACAGAAAACAGAAAAACAACAGAGAGAAATTCACAAAGCCAATATGGTTCTTTGGAAAAGATAATAAAATTGATAAAACTCTAATCACACTGATGATCAGGCAAAAAAAAGAGAAGACAAATTACCAAGTCAGGAATGAGGTCTTATTTCTACAGATTCTATAGATGTTAGAAGAAAAATTAAACAACTTTATGCATTATAAATTTGACAACTTAAATGAAAGGGATAGATTTCTTGAAAGACAGACCACCAAAGCTCACTCTGGAAGAAATAGATACTTGAATAGCCCTATATGTATTTTTTAAATTGAATTTGTACTCTGAAAAACAACCTGAGGGTTTTGAAGGGGCGGGGTGGGAGGGTGGGGGAACCAGGTGGTGGGTATTAGGGAGGGCACAGATTGCATGGAGCACTGGGTGTGGTGAAAAAACTATGAATACTGTTACGCTGAAAATAAATAAAAAATTGGAAGAAAAAAAAAAAAAGCTGTTATACAACATCCTACTAAACGTCCTATTAATGCAGCAAGACCAAAAAAAAAGGGGGGGGGGGGAAATTGAAGGTATATATCAGGAGAGAAGAAATTACACTATCTTTGTTCACAGCTGACATGACTGTCTCTGTAGAAAATCCTAAAGAATAACCAAAAAAACTCCTGGAACCTTGTAAGTAGTTCTGTCAAGGTTGCAGGATACCAGGTTAATATACAAAAGTCAATTGCTTTCCTATATACTAGCAATGAGTAATTGATTTGAAATTAAAGACAGTATCATTTACATTCACAGCAAGAAAGGGAGAGAAAAGGTGGGAGAGAAGAGGGGGAGATACAGACCTAGGTATAAGTCTAACAAAATATGTACAAGATCTATATGAGGAAAACTACAAAACTTTGACGAATGAAATCAAAGAAGACCTAAATAAAAGGAGAAAGAGTCTGTGTTTATGGATATGAAGATTTAATATTTTGAATTTCTCAGTTCTCAATTTGATCTATCGATTCAATGCAATCCCAGTCAGAACCCCAGCAAGTTACTTTGTGATTATTGTAAACTGATTCCAAACTAAGGTTTATATGAAAAGGCAAAAGAACCAGAATAAGCAACATGATATTGAAGAAGAAGAACAAAGTAGGAGGAATGATGCTGCTCAACTTCAAGACTCACTATAAAGTTACTGTAATGAAGACAGTGTGGTATTGGCAAAAAGACAAATAGACCAATAAAACTTAATTAGAAAGCCCAGAAACAGGTCCACACAATTATAGTGAACTGACCTTCGAGAAAGGAACAAATACAATTTAATGGAGAAAGGGTAGTCTTTTCAACAAATGGTGCTGGAATAACTGGACATCCACATGCAAAGAAATGAATCTAGACACAGACCTTACACCTTTCATAAAAATTCATTGCAGATGGATCATAGGCATAAATATAAGAGACAAAACTATAAAACTTCTGCAAGATAGGAGGAATTCTAGGTAATCTTTTGTTTGGTGGTAAGTTTTGAGATAGAACACCAAAAGCACAATCCATGAAGGAAAAACTATTAAGTAGGATTTTATTAAAATTGAAAACTTTTCTATGAAAAACACTGTTAAGAGAGTGAAGAGAGAGCCATAGACTGGGAGCAAATCTTTGCAAAATACATTCTCTGGTAAGGGACTTATATCCAGAATATAAAAAGAACTCTTAAAACTCAATAATAAGAAAAGTAACAACCCAGCTGTTTTTTTTTTTTTTTAATAACAAAAGATGTGACAGACACCTCACCAAAGAAGAAAATACTGATGACAAATAAGCATATGAAAAGGCACTCAGTATAAAATGTCACTAGGGAATTGCAGGTTGAAACAACAATGAGATACTACTATATACCTAATAGAATGACTAAAATCAAAACACTGCCAAACCCCCTGTGCAGATGGGGATGCAGAGAAGCAAGAACTCTCATTTTGCTGGTAGGAATGCAATATGGCGCGACCACTTTGGAAGACGGTTTAGCAGTTTCTTACAAAGCTACACTGTCCTAAAATATGATTCAACAGTCCTACCCCTTGCTGTTTATCCAAACCAATTGAAAACATATCTACACAAAAGCCTGCACACAACACAAATGTTTATAACATCTTTATTCGTCATTGCCACGACTTGAGAGCAGTGAAGATTCCTTCAATAGGTCTGTGGATGAACAAATTGTCATGCATCCAGACTATGGAATATTATTCAGCGATAAAAGAAATGAGCTATCAGGCCTCAGGAAGACATTGAGGAACTGTAAATAAATATTTCTAAGTGAGAAAGCCATTCTGAAAAGGCTGTATGCTGTATGATTCCAAGCATATGAGTTCTGGAACAGATAAAACAATAGAGACAGCAAAAAGATGAGTAGTTGCCAGAGACTTGGAGTGAGGGAAGGAGTAGAGGGTAAATAGGGCAGTACAGGGGATCTTAGGGCAGGGCAGCAGTTCTGTATGATATTGTAGTGGTGGGTACATGGCAGTACGCATTTGTCAAATTCCATGGAACTGAACAACACACAGAGTGAACCCTAATGTAAACCATCAGCCTTAGTAATAATGTATCAAGATTCATTCATTAGTTGTAAAAAATGTACCACACTAATCCATGCTATTAATAATAGGGGAAAGTATTGGGGGGCAGTGCTATATACAGGAGCTCTCTGTGCTTTTTGCTCAAATTTTCTATAAACCTAAAATTACCCTCCAAAATATAGTCTGTCAATTAAGGGACAAACAAAAGACTTTCCACAGAAAATTTTAAGCCCAGATGGCTCCACTGGTGAATGATGCCAAGCATTTAAGTAAAAAATACTACTAGTCTCCACTGATGGTCCCCAGTGTCACACTGAGTGGGAGCTCCCCAGAACCACCTCCAGGGATACTGACTTGCCAGGAGGATCCATAGGACTCTGAAATCATTTTACTGATAGCTACATTTTTTTAAATAGCAAAAAGATATACAACAAAATCAACAAAGGAAAAGGTTCACTAGGCAAAGTATGGAAAAAACAGGTACAAACTTCTAAGAGTCGTCACCCAGTGGTATCCCACAGGGTATACTTAATTCTGCCAGCAGTGAATTACACCAGTATATATAAGTATTGTTTAACAGGGAAGCTTTCTTGAGCCTAATAATCTAGTGTTTTCACTGGGGATCAGTCACAATGCCTGCATGACCAACTATAGTTACCAAAAGCAGGTATTCACCATAAATCACCTTGTTGGCACAAACTATCTAGACACATAGACAAATTGGTAAGTGTGGTTCAAATGAGCAAAACAGTTTTTATCAGAACATTCTAAGAATTCAGTTCTCAAGAGCCAGCCAAGGGCCAGTTACAAAAGCAGGCCCTTCTAGAAATTTGGGAGATTTAAGTCAATCAGGTCTCTTTTGCACACAGTCCTACACAAACTGTTTCCAAAAACTGAAAAAGAGCAGATAACTCATTACCTGCATTATCCTGATAGGAAAACCTGACAAAGATTATACAAGAAAAATAAATTACAATTCAATAGCCCTTGTTAAACATAGATGTAGTAATTCTCAACATAATATTAGCAAAGCAAGTCCAACAATATAAAAATCATCATATAATCATGACCAAAATTTTTCTAAAATGCAAGATTTGTTTAACATTTCAAAAAATCAGTGTAATTTCACCATATTAACTAAAACTAAAAAACTATATGATTTTCTCAACAGATAGAGGAAAAAAATCAGAAAGTCTAGTATCTCTCATAATTTTCTCTGCCAACTAGAAATGAATAGAATTTCATCAGCCTGTCTCAAGGCATTTACAAAAAACTTATCCTCGTGCTTAAATGGGAAGATTATACTTTTCCACTTAAGATTTGAGGCAAGACTGGAAGTTGGAAGTAGAAGTCCAAATTATTTTAAGCTGATTAGTGATTCTTTCCTTTCACACATGTATAGAACTTTACTAATAGTTCCGTGCAACAAATACTTTTTTGTGGGAGGGGGGGAGCCTCTTATTACCGGTATGTTTTTTTCCTTTTGTCATTTATCTTATTTAATTTCAAAACTATAAAATAGCCATTGCAAAAATTCTTAGGTTGTTTAGTTTGATTTAAGAGGAAAGGTAGTGCGTGATTAAAATAGTGATAGGTGGTTTTAGTGTTTTGAGTAAAAATGAACCCTATGTAACATCTATTGTATTCAGTTTCAAAATGCTTAAAACCTTTTTTTTCCTTGTAGGTGTTGGTCCCCTGAAGAGGCAGGGACTCAGGACAAGGCTCAGGTAGTTTCTTGGATAAGTTAAATAAGATTTTCATTTTGACTTGTATATAGGTCTTTCAGAATATGAAGAGTGAAAAGTCACAGTTGTATGAATGTTATTGGCAGAAGTTGAAGAATAATATTAATTGATGATATCTCTCTTGTTTATTTTATAGACACATATTTTCAAACATTTTTGGGTTCCAGTTATAGACCAGGCATTGTCTCATACACTGTATGGGGGAAACAAACCAGATATTTGTAATGAAGAATGCTAAGTCTATGATAGAGATACTTTCAGGGTAAGATTTCAGAGCACAGAGGAGAGGCTAACTGATGATCAAGGAGGACTCCCCAGAGGAAAGTTTCTTTAGCTCTGAATCTTAAACCAGAAAGGAATTAATCAAATAGAGAAGGCAAGTGAGGGAATGCCAGACAGAAGGAAAAGCATTTGAAAAAACATGAAGATATACATAAATATAGCATTGTTCAGAGAACCATTTAGATAGATACTTCTAGGGTAGTACCTCTCACAGAGTTTTGTGGTTTTCTGTTCTAATAAGTAATAAATTCCTTATAACAAAATTGTGACTTACTCTCTGTGAATCATTGGCTTGTACAACATTTAATATACAACAGGTACTCAGTAAATATTTCTTGAAAGAATGACCCCAGGATGATAAAGGATACCGTGTGTGTGTGTATGTGTGTGTGTAAGCTCTTGTGGGAGTTGATGGGGGCAAAGACTTTAAATAGTGATTGAGTTGAGACTTAAAAGATGAATAGAAAATTACCATGCCAGTGAGTAGGTTAAAAAAGAAAAAAAAAAAAAAGGAACATTCTGGGGAGGGGGACATATCCCAAGATATTGAGAGTATAGAGCTGCACTGTTTAATATGGTAATGACTAGCTACACCTAACAATTTAAATTTAAATTAATTAGAATTGAATTTAAAAAAAAATTTTAGTACCCTAGTCACACTGCCATATTTTAAGTTCCCAATTACCCACCTGTGACTGGTACTATATAGAATGGACATAGAACATTTACATCATCACAGAAGGTTCTGTTGGACAACACTGTCATAATGTGGTTAGGAAATTTCAGGAATTTGATGTACTGGAAGTGTAGGTTGCAATGGCATGATGGAAGTTACAAAGGCAAGGTGGAAGGAAATGAGGCAACAAGAGTAAGCTTAATCCAAATCACAGAGCATTTTGAATGGCAAAATGGGTTGGACTCACCCTGTGAGGTGTCGGCTGGGTGGGGGTGAGGAGCATTTGGTTTTAATTAGTGAAGATAGGGGCTGGTGAACTGATCTAAATGGTGTTTTTGAAGATCAGTAGTCCAGATGAGAAAGATGCTGAAGACTGAACTAAATCAGAGGTAGTAAGGATAGAAAGGAGGCCAACTTGATAGCAGTTTAGCGATAGAATAGGTCTGAGGATTTGTTGTGAGAGCTAACAGCATCTGGATGACTCTCATTTCTGGATTGGTCATATAAATAGATGGTGTAGGACATAAATGGGGGAAAGCAGGTTTTAAGAAGAGAAAAAGGTTATGACTGATTTTGGCCACATTATCTTTAAAGATAAGTTCAATTTGAGAGTCTGGAGTTGAGAATAAAATTCAGGACCAGATATGTGCTTCTGGAAATCACCAGGGTGTAATTGGTTTGTGAAGCTTGGGAGTTTGGATGAGGTTGCCAAGGAAAAACAGGGAGCATGAAGAAAGAACAACCACAGACAGACCCTAACACTTATTAAATGTGGAAAAATAAGGCCTTAGCAGGAAAAGGAGAAGGACTAGCTAGATGAAAAGGAATAGTATTCATAAAGAGTTGTGCCAAAAAAACTGAAGGGAGATAATACTTCAAGAGAGTTACTGATCCTGAGAAGTCATGTAAGAAAACCAAAAAGTATATATTGGATTTGTTGAACAGGAAGTCATTGGGAACCTTTAGGAACTGCGGTTTGCTGAACTACCAAGTGAATTCAACCTTCATTTGTGGTGAATTTGTAAAGGGTCCTTGGGCATCCCAGAACTGATATGGCCTTCAGCCATGTAAGTTACCTTGCTCTATTTGTAAAGTGATAGCACACATAGTGTTTCTTATTATAAAGATCAAGTGAGAGAATAAGAGAAAAGTATTTTTTTAATTTTAAAATTTTTCTTCAAATTTACAGAGTTATGATTACTTTTAGGTGAAATCTAAATTTAAGTTAAGCAAATTGGAGGGAGTATTTTAGGTAAAGACAGAAGACACAAAGCTGTGCTTTGGTTTAGAATATTGGGATTCTAGAGGACACATTGGAATTGTATGAGTAGTGGAGGTATGAGCCAAGAAAGGGAGGGGTAGGGCTGGCTGAGTGAGGAAAAGATACAGCAACACCATGTTTTACAGAGCACCGGTTGAATACCTTCTTCCTGGGCAGATCTGGAATACATTAAATAAGTTTGGAGCCTTTTGTCTACTGCACAAACAGATCACTATTCCTTAGATGTGTCCAAACTAATGAGGTGAGCTGCTCACTCAAGGGGTTCAATTTCATGAGAGCTGATTGAATGAGGAACAGATTATCTGGGAAAAGAGAAATTTTTTGTAGCCTAACCCAGAATAATTGGAAAGTCTTTTAACCTATCTGGTTATCATGCCTTCCATTGCCTTTAGAGATGTAATTTCTAATGGCAGATGGCAGCAGCAGACATCTTTGTGTTACTAATAGGGAGAGAGAACACTAATTTCACCCATTTTGTTTTCTTCCTTCCATCCTACTCATCCTCCACCTCGGAGAGAAGAAGAGAGGGAAGAAGGAAAGGAGGTAGAGAGAGCGAGAGAAAGAGATGCTTCTGTTGCACATGTGAATACCAGTTCCTGTCCCACATTCCTCCATTCACGGCATACCTTGCATGAACTTTTCCTCTTTCCTAAGCTTAATTTTACACAGATCCATTGGAAACAATTGTTTACCCAAGTTACATGATTTAAATTTCTCTCTTTTCAGTAGAGTCTGGCTTTGTTTGTTGGTAGAGTCTTGTTTGTTGGTTTTGTGATAGTGAAATCTCATTAAAAAAAACATTTACTTTACATGACCTTTTTAGGCCCACCTCATATGAAACAATAGCTTCAACATAAAGTAGTCAAATTGGGGAAGAGAGACAACTCTTTCTCATAGAAGAATTTCAAACAATAAACATAGTCATCCTTTCAGAAGATGGATTCTAACTTGCAACCTGCTCCTGAGAGTGGGCTAATGTAGTGACTTAGAGTCACTGAAGGGGAGAGTCTGGAAAGGGGAAAAACAATAACTTCACAGTGGAGAAACCTGGCAAACACCACCTTCACCTAAGTGATCAGGATTCACATCACCAGGGTCTCGTGGCTATCACGTGCCCTTGCCATGATGAGATGACAGTGGCACCTCTATGGTATTCTCTTGAAAAACCCATAACCCCATTCCAGCCCTGAGGAAAACACCAGGCAAGCTTAAATGCAAAAACATTCTACAAAAATACCGGACAGTATTCCTCAAAAATGACTAAAGTCGTGAAAAACAAGGAAAGACTAAGAAACTGTCACAAGCCAAAGGAGACTGGCATGTCAGCTTAATGTGCTGCCAATTGGATTGTGGAAGAGAAAAAGGACAGTAAAGGAAAATTGGTGAAATCTGAACCAAGTCTGGAGTTTAGTTAGTAGCAATACAACAATGTTGGCTTCTTGGGTGTGACAAACTGATGGTGGTGATGTAAAGTATTAACAATACAGAAAGCCAGGTGAGAGGGATATGGGAACTCTCTGCTGTATCTTTGCAACTTTTCTGTAAATCTAAAGTTATTCTAAAGTAAAAAACTTATTAGGAATAAATTAATTAATCATAACACTGACAAAACTGTTGCCTAGAGACTGCCTGCTGTGAGAAGACACCATTTAGAAATAGTAATAGCTTTTTCTGTGATGTGATTATATTCACTGTGCTTTAAAGGAAAGAAGGGAGAGAAGTGGTTCTCAATGGGAGTGCCCTTGTAAGAACAAGGGAGTGTAATTCAACACAAAATATATTCACATAACAGATTTCTTGATGCTTTGAAGTGTTTATCTAATTTAGAAAGAAGTGTAAAAACTATGCTAACATTCACTGTCAACCCCAGTAGTCATCGAGGAAGTTTCTGTCCCTCCTTAAATCAGTGTTACCTTCTCTTTTAGGAGCACAGACAGGGTTAGGGTGTGTATGGTGGTGGTGGCAGCACGTTATTTATTATTGTTTGTGGTACCCTAATGGGGTGGAAATGAAGTTCTTGACCAAAAGGTGGGATATAGTGATTAAGAGTATGGATGCTGGTGCCACACTACTGGGATTTGAACCGTTGCTCCACAGATTCTGTGTGACCCTAAGCAATACACTTAACCTCTTTGTATCTCAGCTTCTTCATCCATAAAGTAAAATGTTAATTGTACTTCCTGGGGTTTTTGTGACACTTAGAACAGTGACTGACATGGAACAAAGTGCTCAGTATGTGTTACTTATACCTGTTTTTATTATTTGTAATTAATATGGAATGGTGACTATTGTGATATGCTATTGTTTCAGTACTGTGAACAGTGTTTTTGGTTTTTTTCCTTCTATCTTCAGGATTTTCTCTTTGGCTTTGGTTTTCAGCAGTTTAACTATGGTATGTCTTGGTGTGGGGGGGGGGTGTCCCCTGCTTGGAGTTCTTTGAACCTCTTTGGCCTGTGGTTTGTGTGTTTCATTAATTTTGCAAAGTTCTCGACCATTTTCTCTCCAGATATTCCTTCTTCCTCCCTTCTCTCCTCTCTCTCTAGGATTCTGATTATACATATTTGATGTGATACCACGTATCTGGGATGCTCTGTTCTTTTTATCTTCTTTGTGTTTCATTTTGGATCATTTCTGCTCCCTTATTTTCAAGTTGATTGTTTCCTGTGCTGTATCCAGTCTGCTGATAAGGCCATCAAAAGGAATTCTTTATTTTACTTCCTATTTAATAGCTGACATTTTGTGTTGAAGAACAGTAGAGACAGAGGCAAATAGTATTTATACTCTGAAATGGGCATCTGTGTGTCAGGCAGGTGGTTAGTGTGCACTTTGAGTCATTCTAGCCAGTAGTTGAGTTGGATGTGGGTTTTATTGTTACTGTAGTTATCTTCACTGTACTAGACTCTAACACTCTCTAGTGGTGGGCTTCTGCTACCTTCTACTTAGTGTGGATTCTGGAGTACTGGCGGGTTTTTCTCAGTGTCCCTACTCCAGGAATGTTTTCTGACCTTCTTTCTCATAGAAGCTTCTAGCTTTTACTTTTCATGACAGAAAGTTCCAAGAAGTAAGCAGCTTTTACCACTTAAGCCCCTGGAAAGATCTAGTGAGGGAGCACGTACCCTGCTTACGTCTGGTGCTCCCAAGAATGTGTAAACTGTCGCACTAGCCCACACACAGCCTTTGATAATTTGTTACCATTTTCAGGTGTTTTCTTCTTCTCTGACTTTTATGATGACCATTGCTTCCTTTGGGTTATGTGTCCTTTGTCCCCTTAGAGAGGCTTGTCACCTTTTGGAATTCAGTTCACCTGATTGTCCTGTGACCTGCACTCTGATGGGCCCAAAACAGTTACATCCTACAGATTGTCTGGCTCTTTCGTTAGTGTGGAAGCAACATTCTGTAGAGACTTTCTACAATCTAAGCTGGGTGGATCTCCCTTCTAATCATGATATATCTTTTACACATAAGCTAAATAGTTCTAAGACAAAAATAATTCACCTATAGAACTGTCTTTTTAAATTTTGAATCTAACAGTATTAGTTTAAAAATAACTTAGAGCGCTTGGGTGGCTCAGTTGGTTAAGTGTCTGCATTTGGCTCAGGTCATGATCCCGAGTCCTGGGACTGAGTCCCTCATCAGGCTCCCGGCTCAGCGGGGAGTCTGCTTCTCCCTCTACCCCACCCCCCCACCTATGCTCGCTCTTTCTCTCTCTCTCTCTCTTCCAAAAATAAATAACTAAAAAATAATTTAAAGTAGTAGTAGTTTTAAAAATAACGTAAACTAGTAGTTTTAAAAATAATTTTAAAAATAATAGTAGCAGTGCTGAAATAAGTGCGTAAGAGTATATTCTTTAATAAGCATTTGCATACCACAGAGATATGGTATAAAGTGTGCTGTGTAACGGAGTTAGTTGTGCATCAAGATGCTTTGATTCTGTAGTGTTAGAAAAATGGGCCTCCTGCCGTGCTCTGCACTTAGTTATAGACTCTACTTTATAATTAGTGTTCTACTTTTGGATTAAATCAGATCAAAGCAATGGCAACTCATTTTTGCCTTAATTCTTTTTCTATTTTAAATACAGGATGATAACATGCTACTCAAAATGAATCTGAATATTATGATATAGCTATAACAGTTGCACATAATTCCATAGCAACTCACAATAATTATGTTAAAGTAGAAAAAGCAATGTCCAGGCATAGGGCCCTACACTTTGCCACAGTTACCAATTTTTGTGACACAATAATGTCTTTATCTTTATGCCATTTAGTATATTTCTCCACTGGTTGCCTATATTCCCAAATTAGGGCAATCACTCAGACTGGTGCCATAGACTTCTCTTCCAACATAATTGGAATCAATTTGTTGGTTTAACAAACCCAACATGAATCCAGTGAAAAAGCAAAAGAAGAAAAAGCAAATGGGCAAAATCTCTGAACAGTATAGGAGTCTTTGGGTAGGACTTGGATTTACAAAGACAGTTCAAGGCATCCTGACCTTTTTCTTTCCAAGTAGTGAGAGGATTTTTGGTTCTAGTGGCCTCACTCTTGAGGTCACTTTGCCCTATCTTATATTTGAAGATTTGTTTTTCTCTTTTAGAATTGTGAATTATATTAATTTATTTTCCAGATTTTATTTTAAACCAGATACAGAGTGAAACAGAGTCAGTAATTTGCTATTTTGCGATGTTTTTGCTGTTCTTTGCAATAGGGAATATGTGCTGCAATGTAAATTTTTTAAAATTACCAAGATAGCTTAGCTATTTTATTTTCTTAGATGTTACTTTTGTTTTAACATCTAACATTTTATTTATGCTTTCGTATATTCTCCATAAGAATGTTTTTT
The DNA here is from genome assembly GCF_963455335.1 of Martes martes. Taxonomy (NCBI): domain Eukaryota; kingdom Metazoa; phylum Chordata; class Mammalia; order Carnivora; family Mustelidae; genus Martes; species Martes martes. Next base: position 35,633,904 of record NC_137901.1, on the reverse strand, counting down.
GCCCCGTAGAATTCCACCTTGCATATTACATTACACAGAAAGTATGATGTATAATTTAACAAAATCAGTTATAAAAGATTTAAACCATATGCACTTAAATATAATGGCCTTTTTCTTATTTTCCATCTGTGATCCAACCTCCTCTTATCAGTTTATTTTACATCTTCAAGGGAGCATAAAGGAAAAAAATATATGATATGAACAAAGGAAGTAAGTTTTCATTGAAAGTAAGCTTGTGATGATGCTCTTATTTTTATGACACAGACCACCTCAGTGACCATGAACATTTGCAATGATCAATCCTTTGATTTGCATTAGAAGTTTGATATTTTGTTTAAGTTTTTCTATAGCTGACATTTACTATAATTACCTAAAGCCCTAAAAGAGAGATGAAATTCAGCAGTAGATGGGGGCAAGTCGCTCCATAGCACATTCTAAGGTAAGAAACAAACACAACTGAGGTTCTCCAAATTATGTGCTTTTTGCTTACAGAATCAGAAGATGAAACCTTGCTATGAGATTGGAACTGGTTTCAAATTCCACTTTTTAATCAGTGTATAAAAATGATGAATGTGGGGCACCTGGGTGGCTCAGTCAGTTAAGCATCTGACTCTTGAATTCTGCTCAGGTCATGATCTCAGTCGTGAGATTGAGCCCCACATTGGGCTCAGTGATGGGCATGGAGCCTCCTAGAGATTCTTTCTCCCTCTACCTCTGTCCCTCCCCTCTCCCCCTCTCTTTAAAAAAAAAAAAAAAAGGTGAATGTATATTCACACTTGAATTCTCAGGACCTGGTATATATATTTATGTCTGCACTAGGTGTTTTTAATGCTTATTTTAATAGATCTTTTTACCTGCAGAAGGACAGCCTTCTAAACTTCAATAGTAGAGCATCAGGAACTCAAGTCAACAATTGAGGGTACAAGAATAAGAAAGAAAAAGTGGGATGTCTTTAGTTTGGCCTATTTTGTTTATTTTCTGGAGTGGAGATGAGGTGAAAGGATAAATTCCATCTTTTTTCCCTTTTTCCAACTTTTGCAAGATTTTTAAATTTCTGTTTCAGTCATATTGGTTTGCTAAGCTTTTGATTAGAGTCGTATCATTACCACTCTCTGCCACTGATAGTCCTGTTGCTGCTCACAAATAAAGGATCGTTTTATTGCCATGATGATTAATGATATTGAACACCTTTTCATATATCTGTTGGCCATGAGTATGTCTTTTTTGGGAAAAGATGGTCCTTTGCACATTTTTAAAAAATTGGGTTGTTTGTAGTTTTTGGTTTTTTGTGGGTTTTTTTGCTATTGAGTTGTGTGAGTTTCTTGTATATTTTGGATATTGACCCTTTATGGGACATGTAGTTTGCAAATATTTTTATTTTTTTATTTCTCTTAATGATAATTTCGTGTTGGTGTTTAGAAACATGACTGATTTTAATATATATCCATTTTTATTCTTTAAACATCACTAAGTTAATTCTAATAGCATTTCAGTGGAATCTTTAGGCCTTTTTATATGTATAATATCATGTCATCTGTAAATAGAGATAGTTTTACTTCTTCCTTTCTTATTTGGATGCCTTTTATTTCTTTTTCTTGCCTAAATGTTCTGGGTAGCACTTCCAGTGGAGAATTGTTTCTTTATAAGAATCACTGAAAGTAATAAGAATGCAGCTTCGGAAGAGGAAAATTATATGTCACTGCAATATAATGAAATAAGTCTGTAATAAATATGAGCTTTTATTTAAAAATTAGCCCAAGTTAGTTTTCAATGAGCTAATCATTCTTAACACCGATCACAGTGATCTTAGAGACCACCTTCTTGCTGAAGGTCAAGTGATTTTCACTCATAGTTCTTCAAATCTGTTTTTCAGAAACTTCAGGGAAGGTACAGCCATAGACTTTCTAGTTCTCAGCTAGACTGTAGCAGAGGTTGCAGACTACAGCCTACTAATCCAGGATACTGCCCATTTTTGTAAATAAAGTTTTATTGGAACACAGTCATGCTTATTTGGTTATGTAATATCTATGGCTCTTTTGCACAGAGTTTAGTTGCAGGAGACCATATGAGCCACAAAACCTAAATACTGTCTGGCGAACAGGAAAAGTTTGCCAAAATTTGGGTGGAAATCATTGTCCCAAAATGAGATCTCTATCAAACAGGTCTCCCTTCTCTATCTTCATCTCTAATTTTGTGCTTTTATTACCCAACACAGCTGTTTGATTTCCTGTTCTGATCTTTAATACTTGTGTTCAGAATGCCAACATTTCACTTCAAGATTTTGTATTTTTATCTCTCTCAGTAAAGCAAAAACAGGAAAGTAAGAAGAAATTTATTTTTGCATTTTTGTTTTAACTTTTTTAGTGAGTCTCTTTATCTGAGCATACATATTTTCTTCCTTGCTGTGTTTTCCTTTACTCTCCTGTTTTCTTTTTCCCTTTCTCCATTTACCCAGACCTGAAGTCATTTAATAAAACAACAAATTTGGAGCTCTTTTGATAAGACTTTTCAGTTTATATCTTATGGAAAAGGGCTCTTTCCCCTGTCATGAAAAGCTGCCATCTTTGCCATCTCAGATATCATATGGCCCTCTAACACCTGATGGTATCTGGAACCATGTAGTTGGTTAGTGGGGATTTGGGGTTTGGTTTAGTTTGGGTGGGATTGATGTTAGCCTTTATTTCATTGCTTTGGTTGTTATTGTTGTATAAGGGGGCTCTTTTTGGGGTCTGGTGATCCTTTCTAAAGATTCTATAGCATGCACAGGATGGACTTGTAAGTAACAGACTAAGGAGATAGGAAAACTTACAACTAGTAGATAAGTGAATCCTGGAAATCTCATGCACAGTGAGTATAAACAACAGTATGGAATTATAATCTCCAGCTTTGTTAGGAGACTAGATCTTAATTATTCCCGCCACAAAATAGAAATAATAGTTAATGTGGTGGGCCAGAATGGTGATCATGTTACAGTATATAAATGTATTAAGTTAACATGTTGTACACCTTAAATTGATGCAGCATAAGATGTCAAATATACTTCAGTAAAAAAATTTACAAAGTGTTATATGTCAAATATATTTTAATTCTAAAAAGCACACCCACAGAAAAGAGAGTGGAGGGTGTATCCTTCAGCACTTTGCAGCTCCTTGTCCTAATAAAGCAGCCAGGCTAGTCTGTTAGGTATATACTCTGCGTGTGCATGGTAAGAGGTCAGGGAAGACAGCCTGTGAGAATATAGGGGTCATTTTACTAGAGAATTCCTGGGTGCGTGGCATTTAAAATTTTATGAGAATATGCATGTTCTAATGAGATGTGTAATGGTTTTCAGTAAAACTCTGTGATAGTCCTGTCATACCAAATCTTATAAAGCTATCATTATTAAGCCTTTTCTTCTGTAGTTTTTAATTCATTATAATCAGGATACTCAGGTGTTTTTATATCCAAGTGAAGAAGAAAACATTAACTCTCTCCAATTTTTTAAAATGTTTATCTAATTAATGAAATATGTCCTGGGCATGTCACATAAGCATGAATTGCTAAGCTTTCTATTGCACAAATGTTGGCTGTTTTGCATGTATTTGTTAAAAAATATATTTTATATTTTATACATACTTATGTATGAAACTCTACCTTTTTAGGAATCAATATTTAGTCATACTCAATCAATTTTATCCCAGATATCTTTTGCAACCCATTTTATCTGTCCTTATTTATTGTGATCCAAACAGATTGTGTTCTAACAAGGTTAAAAGACTAACGAAATGGTTGCAAATTAAAAAAAAACAAAACAAAAAACAAATTAAAAAAAAACCCTCTAGTTAATTCCCTATAAAAACTATGACTGTGTGGCAGGGGAAAGCTGCTTTTCTTAACTCTGTAGAAGTGCAAAATGGGCAGATATGGAGCCGGGAACTTCATCATAGTACTTTAGATCAGTGGTCCTCAGATTTTAATATGTACACTCATCACCTGGGCAGCTTAATAATATGTAGACTCTGATCCATATCTGGAAAGGGACCAGGATTTTGCATTTATTGCACGGTCCCAGGTGATACTGATGCTACTGTCCATGAACAACACACTTTGACTTTCTGCCTAACGGCAAGTTTTTCTCTATCTACAACAGATCGATAAGTTAAACCCAGTGTAGACGAACTGCTAACCTTGAGGTATACCTCTGATAAGGGTGGTATGCACTTGCTTAAGCTTGCTGTGATTGTGAAATATCACTTGTAAACAAGAATGATAACTAAATGAAGGATTAAGGATCCCTAAAGGTTTTATCCTGGCTTCCCTTTTATCTAAACGTAGTACTGGTATTTTTCAGAAAAATGGAAAGCCTATAAGAAAACTACATTTATCTTTGGTGAGAACATCTCTTGGGCTGTTTGGGTTCCCTTGAACCCTGGTCTCCTTAACAGAGTGCGTATTTTTCTTATACAACTTTTTGGCTGATTCAAGTTTTGACTGACATCTGAATACAAAACAAGGTGCTTTTTTGAGTCAGTTGGACTTTTTTTCACCTCAGACTTCTGGAAAGCGTTTGGTTATCGAATTAGAGCAGGGGCACAAATTATTTGGTATGATTCATAGCTTGAATGGGGTAAGTGGCAATGTGTGTGTGTATAAATTTTCTTCCCTCCTGAATTTTTATAAAGGTCTATAACTGAGGATGAACCCTTTCTAAAAAGAGATTCAATAATATTTCCATGGAAACAGACACTAAAAAAACACACTTTTTTAACTTATAAAATTTAAATAATTATTTATAATTACTCTTGCCCTATACACAAATGTAGTAGAGAATTTAAATTTTACTATTTATAATATAGTTAGTTTTGCTATAAGGAGCCATAGGCATTTTTAAGTTATCAAACTATGCCCCCAAAACCCCACAGGACTTACAGGAAAAATTAGTTTAAGGGCACAACAACACTTTAAAACATCATCAGTGAAACATTTTTTATAAAAGGGAACCTAATAAAAATGATATCATAGTTTTATATATTAAGAAATGAAAATATGCATAAATACTACAATGAATACAGTACTTTACCTTGAAAACACATTCAAAATGCTTGTGGAAGTAGACACAGAAAGGGTTGCACCTTGCGGTTTACTGTAAAATGTAGAAGGGCTGAGGAGATTGCATGGGAAGTTGTTTTGTTTTTTTTTTTTTTAAAGATTTTATTTATTTATTTGACAGACAGAGATCACAAGTAGGCAGAGAGGCAGGCAGAGAGAGGAGGAAGCAGGCTCCCTGCGGAGCAGAGAGCCCGATGCGGGGCTCGATCCCAGGACCCCGGGATCATGACCTGAGCCGAAAGCAGAGGCTTTAACCCACTGAGCCACCCAAGATTTTATTTATTCATTCGACACAGAGAGAGAGATCACAAGTAGGCAGAGAGGCAGGCAGAGAGAGAGGAGGAAGCAGGCTCCCCTGCTGTGCAGAGAGCCCAATGCAGGGCTCGATCCCAGGACCCTGAGATCATGACCTGAGCCAAAGGCAGAGGCTTAACCCACTGAGCCACCCAGGCACCCCTGCATGGGAAGTTTTAACAGTAGCTGTGGGTGGGTGTGGATGCTAACACAGGAGGTGGTATCCTAGCTGATCCTTGTCTGAGGTGTGAGGCTTACAGGCCTGTGTGATCGCTCCAGTTTGGGTCAGCTGGGTGCTGTTTTCTGCTGCGTCTAGTATTTCTCATGGGTGATATTTGCAATTTTCTCATATTATTTCCAAATACATCAAACACACTTAAAGTTTTTTATGTTTTCAAAACAAGTGTTAGAGCAGAACTGACAGTTTGTGAAATTTCCCACTTGGAGAAATGAAACTTTTTATTTTATTGCAATTCAGTTGCACAGGCACCAGGGGGAGTAGTAGGTTCACATTTCACAAGAGCACTGACCAGTGCTTTTCTTCGTTTTGTAGCTGCACATATGGTAGATTATTATCATTTTATGGTTACAGTTATAAGCAATTTGGTAGAAAACGACAGCTAAATTATGCAGTGTTACTTTTATTTGTTTTAATTTTGTAATCTAAATATATTTTTTAAATGGGAAAACAAAAGGCAAAATAATTTTTAGTAGTAAGTAACTCTTCCTGTGGCTTAGTCTTGTGCCACCCAGTGGAGCTTGCATTTCATTTTTAATCGATCTCTTGTGTATGATAGAAATTGGAGCATATAGCTGGGAGTTTATGTCTGTATTCTGGGAAGTGAATAATTTCAGCCACATTATCATGACTCCGACTACTTATTAAAAGGGAGATTTCACTGGCATTTGAATTGAAAAATACATAAATTTAAAAATCCTCCGCCATTCCATAGAGACAGAACATTCCCAGATTTTATTCCAGGAAGCATCCCTAGAAATGCTGCCAAAACAAATTTACTTCCTTAAGCCCTATCAGGATTTGGTACAGTGCTATACAGACTGCTGACTGGGTATAGGCATCATGGCCCATTGACATCTTTACATAAAACCCTTTTTTGAGTTGAAGGAGCTAATAATGTGCCAGGGGAAAAATGTGCAGAATGCCTACCTTGTTTGTTTGGGACTGGTATATTGAAAGTGTCAGATAATTAGTACCTAACACATGTATGAAGGTCACCATAATTCAACTTTGAATACATATCTATTGTAAGAGGATATATTTCCCTTGAGTAAAGGGACTAAATTTTTTTTTGCAGTATTTATTTAATTAATTATGTAACTACTTGCATTATTAAACCTTTCTTAGATATTTTTCTTGACTTGTTCAGCATTAATACCTGTTAATGCCTGGATGGTGATCTGCATGTCTTCAAACACAGTCTATCATTTATATATGGTCTATATATTTCACAGCCATTACCTGAACTAGGGGAAAGATATATCTATATATAGATATTGCTTGATCATCGATAATACTAAGTCTAGTAAAGTAATGTAGTGCTTATCATCTTTATTCTGTTAATAGGAGCATGTCATGTCAATGATTTTACTAGTGTGGGAGGTTATTTAGCATTTTTCATTGCTTTTAAGTTTTTTAAATTTTTTAAAAGATTTTGTTTATTTACCTGAGAGAGTGTGTGTACAAGTGGAGGGAGGGACAAAGGCAGAAAATCTCAAGCAGACCCCTCTCTGAGCACAGAGCCTAATGCGGAGCTCGATCTCACAACCCTGCAATCACGACAGTGAGATCACAACCTGAGTTGAAACTAAGAGTCAGATGCTTAACCAACTGTGCCACCCCAGACACCCCGATTTTAATTTTTTTTAAACAGTTACACAGTGATACAGATGGAACTAGAAAACAATGTATTTGTTTGTTAGAAAATTAAATGTTACTGTAATCTTTTTGATCCCAGTTAGAAAAAAAGAAATTTTATTTTGATGAATAATATAGTCCTTAATTTATTCAGTGTGATTTCTTTTTTATTGTATATGGGTAACCCTAACTTAATTCATTTGTATTATATCATATGTGATTCTGGATTCACTTCCAAGGGTAATCAAGTCAGGAATTAATTGTCAAATGTTACTCTGTGGTAAAGTAAATTTTACATTTCCTTCAAATGAAAATGGTATGTATTAGCACTTTTTTTGTATTAAAGTGACATTATTCAACAATATTTGATGATGCTCTAAAAAGTAGTAGGTTGTTAAAACTTTTTTTGAGCTGTAAACTTTTGTTATTTAAATATAAAAATCCAACAATATGATTTGAAGATACTAAGAACAATTTGAGAAATTGGAGCTTTAACAATTATCTTACTTAACATTTTATGAACCATATAAGTGATGAATACATGCATATACTCTTCTGGGTAATAATCATGTTTGTAACATGGGACTGCTATAGAAACGCACATTACACTGCTTTTCTTGAATATAAGGTCATGGGAAGAGATAGTGAAACCAGTAAGTTTTAGGATATTATCTTAGGAAATATCTGTATTTAATGGTGGGTAGAAGAACGGGAAAGTCAGTGAAAGAGAGTTATAAAGGAGCAGTCATTAAGGGGAAAGCAGATTGGGCCAGTAACTCAAAAACCGGGG